>NC_054385.1:72046085-72349418 GCF_017654675.1 Xenopus laevis
CAACTAAAACCTGACGAATTCCTGTATAAGTCAATGGGAGAGGTCCAGTGACCAATCTGAAGGTGTTTGCAGCCTTCCTGACATTCGTGTTTTTTTCTGAGAAAAAAAACAAATTAAATTGGAGTTTTCGGGTTGGTAAAATCAGCCTGAGTTTTAAATATCTGATTTATTTAATAAATAATCAAATATTTGAATTTCGATTAAAATCAAATTCACATGAATTCGAAATTTGACCCTTGATAAATGTGCCTCTAAGCGTACATAACAGCAACAGGCAGTTCTCTGCTTAGATTACAAATACTTAACAAGAGAACACTCCCCTGGCTTTCCCAACATACCTTTAGATCAGGTGGTAAAAAACACAGTGACCCAAGGCAAAATTTCAAATACACTTTCTGCAGCCTCCATATATTCACATTTCTGAACAACCACACTCAGCTGTAAGGGTTTTACAGCTCCTCTCAGTCATGAAAAGGGGACAACAAATGCTAGAATGGCATCTAATACTACCAAACACTAGAAGCATCTGTTACCATCACAAAAGGAAGGCATTTTGTGAATAAGGAAAACCGGGAAAACCCAGGAATATATCTTCCCATCGCCTATTTTCAGAATGAATTGTTTACCCTGCCCTGTGTTATCATTCTGATTATACTCACAGTGTTTGGGTGGGTTCTATTCGGAAGTCTTAGAGCTCGAGAGTAAAAAGATCCTTCAAGGTTTGACTCTTCCTTATATAAAGTGCTAAGTCGTGAACGGATATCCTTTCCTTGTTTTCTGATCAAAGCATATCTTGGATTCTGAAACAGGAGCACACATTCACATCTTATTATAGTTTAGGTAGCAAAGACGAAAAACATAGGCAAAAGAGCAGGCATCTATGCTAGAGAAACTATGAGCACAGCACAACAAACCTGTTGATCTTTTTTAACACATGTATACTGTAGAGATTCTAAAAGAACACTATGGAGCCCTCCATACCTCCATCATGAAATTATCACAATAGCTTAAATCTCTTTAGAGCATCATCTATACACCTTCAAATGCTCATCTTTTAACTCACCATTTAAAATAAAGTTAAAAAAAGACTTAAAAGTTTATAAAAAAAAAGACTGCACAGTATAAAAATTTTAAAAAATATACAATTGCCCCATATTTTTCCTACCAAACCAGAGTTGACAGTATAAATATTTACACGCTAACTTATTAAAAAAATAAACAAATGCACCAAGACAAACATCAGTGAATAGTCAGCTTTATCCCAAATAATTCAAATAGCAAGTCAGTCAGAAGCCACAATCTCATCCACTACAAACAGCAGACACACAACATGCAGTGAAATAAAAGGATCGCACTGGTACACCCCTACAACGAACTCACCGTCTGCAAGCTCTGCTTCTCTTGTGAAATCTGTTGGAGAGACAAAAAAGAACCTTGAATTCAGTGAGCTTCTCTAATATTCTAAACCACGGTGTAGAAGTGCAATTTTGCAGCAAGTTGGCATATTTTTTTTTATCCATAATGCAGTATTTTCACTTATAACTCTAGCACCATTGCATCCACCAGAAGTTCACCTTCATGCAAACGTGTCCAATACATAAAAATTAGCATCAATAGGCCTGTGCTTTGACATGAGTTGGATTTAAAATCTTCAGTTTCGTGAAGTTGTCTGCATGTGTTGATTCTTTTGACTGGAGGATTGCATTGGTGCTTGATGGCAAAACTCACACATGCATAGAGTGCCTTTGGATGCAAATACATTTAATGAATGGCGTTGGGGTGCACAACAGCTGTGGCCATCCTTGCGCAACAACTGTGGCTATCCTTGCGCAACTACATTTACAGGCTGTAAATAAATCCTATAATGTTTTTCTGCAGGCAGAGAAATAGCAGATACTATTCCATTCCACATGTCATTAAGATGAATGGCATGAGCAGTGACAGGCAGGTGTTGGTACTAAAATGCACATATACATATTTTAGGGCTGAAAACTGCCTGAATAATCACCTAAATAACAGCAGACATAGAGGGGTATAGAACATTTTACAACCTGTGAAAATATGCTGTTTGAGAAATGTTACATTTATCATTTTACAACCTGTGAAAATATGCTGTTTAAGAAATGTTACATTTATCATTGGCATAATTATTAATGTATATAGCAGCAACATTTGTTTTTTTTTTAACCAAAAAGGAACAATGGGTATTTACTATGGTTATCATATCTGACCAGGAGAAAAAAGTCTTAAGTCTTATCTACAGTTTCTTGTACTATGGAGTGCAAGACAGCCACATTAAATATTAAGGAGATTGGCTCCTCATATGTATGCAAAACTGCAGTATTCCTGAGAAAGATTCAGAGTTTTTTTTATTTTCATTGCATCCTCTATAGCAGGGATTCCCAACCAGTTGTTTGTGAGTAACATGTTGCTCTCCAATCTTTTGGATGTTGCTCCCAGTGGCCTCAAAGCAGGTGCTTATTTTTGAATTCCTGGCTTGAGGCAGGTATTGGTTGCATAAAACCAGCTGTACTGCCAAACAGAGCCTCCTGTAGGCTGCCAGTCCACATAGGGGCTGCCAAATAGCCAATCATAGACCTTATACGGCACCCACAGTATTTTTTTCATGCTTGTTTTGCTCCCCAATTCTTTTTACAATTGAATGTGGATCACGGGTAAAAAAAAAGGTTGGGGACTCCTGCTCTGTAGCCACAACTAGCTTTGGAAGTGTGAGAAGCACATCCCCCCTATCAGATAAATATGCCCCGAAGTGTGCTGTGAAGTAAATGTCATCTTTGGGGAAAAATAGCAATATTTGTAATAATGTTATATCAGTAAATTTAGCAAAATATATATGGCAAACCATATATAATATTCTGCATAACTGCAATAAATACACAAGCAAAATAGCATACTACAAACTGATCACATGGGGTAAGGAGCAGCACAAAACATACATACCACCATATGCTTTACTTCTTTGGCTATTTCAGTTTTCTCCTCTTCCAGTCTCTCAATTTCTTGTTTCACTTTCTCTAGATGATTCCAGATTGCAATCTGTCAAAATAACAGAAGCCTTAGTCGGCGTTAAATGGGCAAATTTCACCTTCAAAGTCTCATGCAAGTTTCTCCTGTAGGCCAGGGGGTGATACAGTCACCAGATTACACAAGGCCTTCTGGGTAGTATATAATATATGTGGCTACTTGCGTATCCGGTAATAACATAGTCAAGCAGAACAGGGGCGTGATGTAATTTATCCCTCTTTGATAATTCGAATATTGGGAGGTATGCAATTTGTCTCTTAAACTGGCCATAGATGTTGAGATTTTTAAAAGATCAGATCCTGATCGTGAGACCACGATCTTCTCAGAACGATCGTACGAATCTACCATCAACTAAAAAGACCAATTTACCAGGAAAACAAAGGGGAGCTGCCTGCTTGGCCCTGCAAACATAGAGAGATTGCACTGGGACCGACAAAGATTTTTTGACCTGGCCGATCAATTTCCCGACAGATGTCGGCCGAAAAATCGTAAGATGTACGATCGTTCGAATACCACTAACCGCACGATAATTTCGAAGGATTGGTCGGGCTTCCCTAAAATCGGTCGTTCGGCAAGAAGAATCGTCGCGTCTATGGGGACCTTTAGCCAGTGGGTGGCTGCAAAGGCTCAAATTCTGTCTCTCTAAAAACTAGCAAGGTCAAGATTGCAGGTTTTCCAGGACGAGTGACTGAAAAGAATGTATTTTGCAACAGATCCAGATACAAGGGGTGGTTCACCTTTGAGATAACTTTTAGTATGATTTACAGAGGTGATATTCAGAGACAATATGCAATTGGTTTTCAATTTTTTTTTTAAGGTTTTTGAGTTATTTAGCTTTTTATTCAGCAGCTCTTCAATTTGCATTTTAAGCAATCTGGTAGCTAGGGACCAAATTGCCCTAGCAACCATGCACTGATTTGAATAAAAGACTGGAATATGAATAGGAGAGGCCTGAATAAAAAGAAGAGTAATAAAAAGTAGCAATAACAATACATTTGTAGCCTTACAGAGCATTCGTTTTTTAGTTGGGGTCAGTGACGCCCATTTGAAAGCTGCAAAGTCAGAAGGAAAAGCTGCAAAGTCAGAAGGAAAAGGAAATAACTATAAAACTATAAAAAAAAATAAAAATAATGAAGACCAATTATTGGTCATTCAATAACATACTTAAAGTTACCTTAAAAGTGAACCACCCCTTTAAATTAAAGGGATGCCTGCAAAAATCTGCAATTAAAATATTCATTAGCATCCCATGTCTTTTGATCTGGAAAAATGCAAGCTGTTAAGCTCCTGGTTTACAAGTGGTCAAACAGTTATATACACTCACAAATGGTGCCATCTACTGGAAAATTCCAACATAGCCATACTAGAAAGTTACAGTAATAAAAGAAAGATGGTAGAGACAAACTTTGTATATTCATTATCTAACAGACAATAGGAAGGTGTTATATCCAAAAACCCACCATCTGTAAAAAATAATAGCACCAATTAAAAACAACATCACCAAAATATTGAGTGCAAATCATAACCCTATTTGAGGCCATGGGGTTCCAAAGTCTAGAGGCGACGTATCAACATTGCCTCTTTTTTCAATAATTCTTTAGCCCGATCTCCTCCACGACAGAGTTTTGGTACGCAGTCAACAAGAACTGGATCCTTCCCTGTGGGCAGCTGCATGTAGGACAGACCGCTCGTATGGCAAAGGAAAGGATCCACAAACACAAGTCCGCCATTATATTGAAAAGTTAGATCAGGCTATGTCATTTTGCAGAAAAGGGCCGTGGGTAGGTTTGCCACCTTTTCTGGAAAAAAATTGCAGCCTTCCTATATATTTATCTTTTTCCCCTATTAGTAACATTGGGATGATCAGCCATCATTTTTACAGGCCAGGCCGATAAAATTTCAGGCAGGTGGCAACCCTAGCCATGTGGTTCAACAATTTAAGTTTCAAGTTGTTGACTATGTGCCAAAACGCCAGAACCATAATAATGAGCCATTTCAACATTTAGGGTCAGCCCACACTGGGCGTTTTGGGGAGATTTGGTCGCCTGGCGACTAATCTCCTCATTTTTGCCGCAACCAATCTCCCCTAACGCCTTCCCTGAATATGCAAAGGCTAAAATGCAAAAACGCCGGCACTAATCAAACGCGGCGATTCGTTTACGGAAGTCGCCCGAAGTTTCCTCGTGAGGTGACTTCTGAAAACGAACTGGCGCGTGTGATTAGCGCCGGCGTTTTCTCATTTTAGCCTGGCGCATATTCTGGGAAGGCGTTTGGGGAGATTGGTTGCGGCAAAAACGAGGCGATTAGTCGCCAGACGACCAAATGTCTGGATATGTTGGGTGCCCTAAAATGAATTGGGGCAGAGTAACATGTAGTTACGCCACTGGTCTGCACTACAACAACAGGCAGCCTATGCTTTAACATAAACGTTGTGCTATAATATATGAATACAAAGAATTGCACTTGCACAGAACGTGCTGTAAAAGCACATTAGAGTGTTTTATAGCAAAGGGCAATTTAAATTGCTTGGTACGAATAGCACTTGCCAATTTATGAGGAAACCCGAGAGATTTACAGCGAACATGAACATCGCCTATAATAAACTTAGCTTTCAGTAATGCGGAAACCATCAATTCATCTGCCCTCACCACTTCTTTCAGCTCTCCATGCTGTGACCCCGACTTCCGCTCTAGATACTCCCGCTCGGCCGCCTTCAGGTCACGAGTGAGACCTTCCATATCAAGCTGGGGCTTAGCACTGTATCCATCCCGAACATGATCGTACAACCGGCTACTGACTACACTCCCGCTTGTACAAAGTGCTCGTCTCTCTGCACGTCCCCAAGATCCCTGCCGGGCAAGGTATCTCAAGACCAAGCGCGCCGCCATCTTAGTGCAGGGAATCAACGAGCGACCAATCAGGGAGGAGCTTTAGAATGAGCGGAGGATTTTGACAGCGTGTGTGAGATGACAGAAGAAAGAAAGTAGCAAGTCCTCCAGGGAAAGAGAACATGGAGGGTGGGGGGTAATTTTTGCAGAAACTGGGATTAATACAGATATGCAGGCAGAAAGAAAGATGAATTCTAACCGCTCGTTGATGAGGGAGCAGGGTCGGACTGTGATTAAAAAACACTGATGCTCAGTGCTCCCATAAAACTAAAAAAAAAAAAAATGGTGGTATCGCCTCCATAAGTGTAAAAAAAACCACATTGGTGGCCACCCCCCCCCCCCAAGTTGAAAGAACCATAGGTGGGTCCCTCCAACAACCCCCCCATAAAAGTAAAAAAAAGCATTGGTGGCCAGTGATTTAATAAAAAAAAACAACCCATGTCAGGCAGTCTTCTTCCTCTTTGGCATCTTCATTCTCCTGTGTGCTTTCCTCTTCTGCTCTTTCTTGTCAGCTTCATCTCCCATTCCGTGGCTCCTGGCTTACCCAGACCATTTTACAAAAATTCTAAATTGGGACTTGGTTGTGAGGTATGCCCACCTCCTGATGTCAACTCCACTCCCTGCCTCTGTTGAGGAGAAATAGTATTAGGGTGAAGATACACACCCTTAAGATGGTCATACACATAAGAGATCCGCTCGTTTGGTGATTTTGCCAGACAAATGGATCTCTCCCCTTCAAGGTGGGCGATATCAGGCTTATCCAATTGTGGACCCTAGGGCCCAACGATCGGATCATAATGCAAGCTATATGGGCAGTCAGATCGCGGGACCGCATCAACGAACAGATGTGGTCCCTGATCCGACTAGATTTTTACCTCTTGGCCAGATATCAATCGGGGAAGCCCGTCTGAGGGCCCAACACACAGGCTTGACAAAGGGGTTACGCCCCAAAACGTTGCATCCGCAAATAAACGAGCAAGGGGTTCCCTGCTAGAAATATCCTGTTGTGCCGGTGATTTTTCTTCTCTCTGTCGTGGAGGCTGCCAATACCTCCTTCATCGAGCACCAGGTGTCACGAGATTCGGACGGCCAGGGTGTGCGAGGTGACTCCTCTTTTCTCCCAACACACGGGCCAATAAGCTGCCGACTCAGTGTGTCGGCAGCTTTTATCAGCCCGTGTATGGCAACCTTTAGGCAGAATCTCTACCCAGGGCTGGAACTAGGGGTAGGGAGAGTAGGCACCTGGCTTGTCATTGGAGGGTACATTTACTAGGGAATTTTTCCTTCTTCTGTGTTTTTAACATCAAATAACTTTCTTGGACTTTTGGCCCTAGGCCAGAAGGCAGGGCCGGAACTAGGGGTAGGCAGAAGAGGCACATGCCTAGGGTGCCAAGTTGGAGGGGTGCCAGGCATGGTACCTCTTCTGCAGCTTTCCCCTAGTTCTGACTCTTGTGCCACCAGCAGCAGCAATTCTTGTATGCTGGCTTCTGGTATTCTGGCCGCACGCTCCTCCGTGCATGCACGCATTCCCCCACACATGCGCCTGTACACACAAGTGCATACGCATCTCCTGGTTTGCGCATGCGCTTATTCCCGCAGGCCATTGAGAGGAGGCGACATAGTCGGCTGGGTTGCCTAGGGAGCCCAGCCGACTTGGCCCGGCACTGCCAGAAGGTTCCCCCCCCTCGTGTAACATGCGGGGCGATGCCTTGCCTCATGAGATCTGATGTGGGTGGTAATCCTAAGAAGCAGCAACTTTTGCGTCCCAGAAAAAATCAATCCTTTCCCTGCCTATCCTGTAGTTGTTGTTCAAATGTTCTGAAGGGTGATATAGTATATCACCCACGCAAGGGTACCCCCATTAAAATTAAGGGGTATTATACTTGTACATCTACTTATGTTGTTTATGCCTTTGCGGTCAATTATATGTAGGACAAACTACTAGGATGGTCAGGGAAAGGATACGGGAACATAAATCAGTCATCAAGCTAAAAAAAATGGATCAAGCAGTGTCTGCCCATTTCACCGAGAAAGGCCATGGGGTTAAACAGTTAAAATTTTAGGTAATAGATAGTGTACCAATGCTACGCCGGGGTGGCAATAGAGTAAAAGAGTTATTAATTAACGAAGCGAAATGGATTCGCACTTTGAAAACTTTAGAACCCCAGGGTCTTAATCGAGAATTCGGTTTGCACCCGATATTTAGATAATTATGTTTTTAAATATTAGATGAGTCTTGCATTTCATATTTGTTTTTAATTATATTGTCACTTTATTTCTTGCAGATTATGGATGAGTCTAAAGAAATGGTCAAGACATTTTTGTGTGAAAAAACTGACCCAGTTATACACACGAGTAGAAGAATAGTTATGCAAGAAATAGATAAGTGATACAATTTGTTTTGAAACAATGTATGTTTTTATTGAGGATCTGTTGATACAATGTTAAAAGAAAGCCACTAGATGGCACTGTGTAAGAACCTTAAAAATTGCAACAATGTGTTTCAAACAGTATGCCTGATAAAGGGCCAAGGTTTGGCCAGAAACGTTGCATGTACTGGATCAGAAGCCAAATGCTACAATAAAGGCTTTTTATTTAAATATTCCTTGAAGCTGTGCTGTGTTATACACTGGATACTCACAATTGAGGTGGAGAGTGGACCACGGAACACTAGCACTGATAATTGCTGAGATTGGACGCTGGTGAGTGCTGACTGAACTATAACTAGATACCTTGCCTCATGGCAGTCAAGCCCCTGTCTGACATTCCTTTCCGGCTGGTGCATATGTTATTGGCACCTTATAACATCAATAAACAGCTGGCGACAGGCTAAGGCGTGAGCAGGATGACTTATAGCACTGATTTTGAGGCTGGCAGCTGGCACATGAATGCAAGTATTAAAAGGTTGTGTGGCTGTATCAAAGGGGCAAGAAGCTCTGTGGTGCTTGCTGGAGTAACTCCAGGTCAGTGCATTTTTCTCCTGAGAGAACACCGGTATATACAATCACTTGGGGGTGCCTAACTTTTGGCACCCCCAAGTAAAAATGCCTTTCCTTCTCCTCTAAAGGTTGTGATCACCTTGGACATCTGAATGTCACTACTCAGTAGCAGATTTTGATCAGAAAATGCCTTGTGTGACATGCACTCTATTTTTCCTTAAATGACCAGTAACAGCAAAAATTTTCTAAAAAAAATTCATTAGTATGCTACGAAAAAAAGATGCCAACACATATTAAATTTTAAAATAGCTAAATCTTTATTACAGGAATTGTTCAGTGTAAAAATAAAAACTGGGTAAATAGATAGGCTGTGCAAAATAAAAACTGTTTCTAATATAGTTAGTTAGCCAAAAATGTAATATATAAAGGCTGCAGTGACTGGATGTCTAACATAATAGCCAGAACACTACTTTCTGCTTTTCAGCTCTCTTGGTTTACACTGACTGGTTACCAGGCCGTAACTAATCAGAGACTTGAGGGGGGGGGGCACATGGGTCATATCTGTTGCTTTTGAATCTGAGCTGAATGCTGAGGATCAATTGCAAACTCACTGAACAGAAATGTAACATGTGGCCCCCCTTATAGTCACTGACCAACTCAGAGTTATAGAGCTGAAAAGCAGGAAGTTGAATTCTGGCTGTTTTATTAGACATCTGTTCACTCCAGCCTTTATATATTACATTTTTGGCTAACTAACTATATTAGAAACATTATTTATTTTGTACAGCCTATGTATTTACCCATTTTTTATTTTCACACTGAGCTATTACTTTAAGAAATAACTTACCGAAACCCCAATTGCTCTCCTCTTCAGAAACGGCGACAGGGCAACAATCCATTGTACGGCGCTCGATTTCTCCTCCTTGGCTATCTCCTATAAGGTAGGCAGGGAGGAGAAATGGAGAGCTGCACGATAGATCGCGATTGCCTTTTCTGAAGCGGAGCACAAGTGGAGTTTCAGTAAATTATTTCTTAATAAAGACTTAGCCACTTTAAAGTTTACTATTTGCTGTTACTGGTCCTTTAAAGGAGACATATAGGACAAATGAAACCACCCTATTCTTGCAGACAATAATGTATATTATATACTATATATCTTAGACATGCAGACAGCTCTTAAATATTAACATGTATTTGTACCAGAAAGAAAAAACTGCAAAGAAGAGCTAAAGAGGTCGCACAGCCTTGTTAATAAATATAATTAGATTGTGTGTGTAACTTGGAAACCATGAAAGGAATAATTAATGCCTTATTTTTTTTGGATGAGTGCAAATAAATTCATTCAAAATAAATTCATTGTGTCCACACTTTGATGTGTTGTCATTATTATATCTTGTGATAAACAATTAAGAGTTAAGTGCAATAGTGTAAGGGGTGCTAATTATGTAAGCAACAGTTCGTATCACTCAATAAAACATAACATTTAATAATAGTTCATTTAAAATCAAAAGAGGGAATTTAATGATTTAATATAAAAACACTTAAAAATATGATGTATCACAATCTGGTTTCACAGTTTCAGTATATCTGAGTAATGAAAATATTGGTCCCACCTAGATCATTACATCAGCCTATATGCCCTCTAATAGTAGTATGAGTTGGGTTGGGGAGCAGGAGGGTGTCTATAGTAAAAGAAATTAGGTAGCTCCCATTGTGGGAAAAACAATGGACAAACCAACACCTTGTATGCTGGACCTTGAAGTATCGCACAAGTGTTAGTTCCAAAATGGTGTGCAAGGAGAGTAAACTGACACTTTGTCCTCTCAGAGGCACCTAAGTAGGTATGGCCTATTCCCTATGTCTTGTGTTAAAGCAACACCAAAAGTTTGGACATGAGCACAATAGGTTAAATAACCAAAGGTAGTGCATACAAAAGGAGGACAGACCCAGTGAACTGTACCTTGCAGTATTATACAGACATATATGTTTCCAATACGGTTAGGGTTGCCACCCGGCCGGTATTTTACCGGCCTAGCCGGTAAAACACCTGCCAAGGCCGGGCCGGTATTACCCCTTACACTATTGCACTGTATTAACTCTTGTTTATCACAAGATATAATAATGACAACACATCAAAGTGTGGACACAATGAATTTATTTTGAACGAATCAAAGAAAATTTTTTAATTATTCCTTTCATGGTTTCCAAGTTACACCCACAATCTAATTATATTTATTAACAAGGCTGTGCGACCACAATAGCTCTTCTTTGAAGTTCCTTTCTCTCTGGTACAAATTCATGATAGCCAATCACAGCCCTGCTGTCACACAAGCAAAGCTAGGCTTCAGTTCCCTATCTGATCAGCCTAGCTGCTGATTGATTCCCATCTTATAGTGCAGTGTGCCGAGTGGCACTGGCTCCCCTTCACAGCCTGGGAAAGAAGGCAGCAGGAAGTGGAAAAGACTAGTAGGGTTTTTGCAGAAATCTTCAATAAAGTAACCAGAAACACAACTTTTTAAAGCACATTCCTAAAAAAAGCAAAGTCAATAACACTCTCTCAAGTCATTAATTTCACACTTCATGAAACAGTAAATGGTTTAAGTAAACATTTTTTTTTAAATATGATGTATGTTTTATTAAATCCATTTTATTGGTTATTATTTTTATGGCTTGTTTTCTTATTATTTATTGTTTGCAGTTATTCTTTACAAGCAATAAAAAAATAATAGCAATACCCCCCCCCAAAAAATATATGTACTGTAAATGTATGCAATGCTTTATAAGGTGCAAATACAAAAAAAGGGTATAGTTATTATAGTGAGAATAAATACTCACAGGTTGGATAAGGTAATGGAGAAGGGAACAAGTGTATAGGTTGAGGATGTGTTGCTGCAGATTCATTTATTTATTTGGTGATGTTTTAACTTCTTTTGGATTCAAATGATAGTTTTCACTTTTATTTAGCCATATTTTTCAATTTTCACAATGACTGATGAGTTGGTGATACGTGACCCATACCAACCCTTCCAGAACTGTGTATCTTTTCCCTTGTGTGAGAAACTCAGGAACCGTACTCCAGGCCCATAGCCATGAAACACATGAGACACCTGGGGAGAGAAAGTGTTACAAATTAATTTCACACTGGTAAATGAATATCTACTGCCACACAGCCTAGTATAATACAGCCTATCTCCTGCTCTATCCCTAGGTCAATTAAATTATAGCTGGAATAAGTAGAACGGTATATCAAGTGGGTGATTCCCCACCTCCTGATGGGAGGTGAATATTTAAGTATTCCTCTGCACATAAATGTAAGTATTCATTTATATCAAATTGCCCTGCGGCTCTATATATATTGTAAAGGACACATTACTGAATTCAGAAAAACGTGTTGATTGATTTCTATGGAAACTTGACCCAAAGACTTATGTAACTTTCTGAAGGCCAAACGTTCTTCCAAGACCTTGCATTTTTATACAAATAAATACATATTGCAGTCATGCAAATCTGCATATTTATTTTTAATCTAAAACAGGGAAGTATAATGTCACCTTTAATTTCAAAGAGCTTTTTTCAGCATTTCTCTGGTACACTGGTACAGTGACCACTTGGTGGGTTATGAACAGGTTCTCCATACCTGGTGGTAACTTCCATCATTCCATTGCGGGATTGGGTCTGGACTGGCTCTGAATTCATCAATAACATGATTTCTGTCTTCGGCTAGCAACTGAACTTTGATTTCATATACACAGCCACAATCATGCCGACCTGCATACCTTGGAAAAGATTACAACTTCAGTCTTATATAACTTGGCAGCGATCACAATATTGTCATTACGATAATGTATATTATATAACAGCAGTAACAGGTCTGCTTGCACACTACCAATGTACATTACTTGGCTAAAGTGGGTACACAACACTTCCAACTATTGGAACTGGCTATTTAAACCACAACATTCACTGCCAACACAGGTGTACCAACATCACACAACAACATCCTTGAAAATTCTGTCCCCATGCATTATAGCATCCAATACAAATTCCAGCAGCACTCCGGTAAAGTGAAAGAAATTTATTTGTGCAAATGAAGCAACGTTTCGGGCATAACCAGCCCTTTATCAAGCTATCAAGCTATGCTTGTGCATGCATTATAGCATGTTTCCTGTCACCCCCTCTATAAGGTATAGACACATGCCAAATAGCCATTACTTTTAAAGGGGTAATGCAATCATTATTCTCAGAAAAATATAAAGCCACAGGATATTCGTAAGTGTTTGTTTTATTACGACTATACCCATTTTTGGCTGTCTTTATAAAGGGCTTATATATCAAAAATCTCTTAAAATGGCTGAATGGTATTTCCATCCTTACATTGGTAACTGAGGTAATTAAACAGGATGTTCATCCTTGTGTTCAAAAACTAAACAGAGCTGTGGAGTCGGGAGCAATTTTGGTTATCTGGAGTCGAAGATAACTTTAAATACAAGCACGGGAAATATTCAAATCAGATTTAAGAGTTTCTATGAAGGAGGCTATGACAGAAACAATTCTGTTTCTAAGAGCAATACTTTAGTTATTTTTGGATTGTATTTAACAGCTATTCTACCAAACAATATGGTTTATATTGTTGAGCATTGGCAGTGATACAATTCCTTAAATGTTGTGTTAAAAGCAACAGTAGCACCAAAAAATGAAACGTAGTAGTTAACACGTAGTTATACTTTTAGCATGCAATGGTAAAAGCGGTGTATTTACTTCAGAAAAACTATTATAGTTTATATAAATAAGCTGCTGTATAGCCATGGAGGTAGCCATTTAAGCTGGAAAAAAATGAGAAAAGGACAAATAAAAAGAAACATACAAAGTCCTGCCCCAAAATGTGCAGAATGAATTACAGATATACATTTTAAGGTCAAGTTTAATGGAGTTTTCTAGTGAGGTAACAAACCAATCAGAAATGAAGATTGCAGGCTGATGGTTGTCCAGGAGATCTTCCCAGAGTCCTTCTTTTAACAAGTCTACAAGCTGAGTCTTCTGGCACCACCTAATAAGAGAACATATGTGAGAGACATCTCCTTAGTATATTTAGACTATTTGGGTTCAAGCCCTCATTCAAGTTACAACATTTGCGCAGGGCATCCGTTACGCCAACATTTGTTCAGGACCCTCGTTACAGATATATGGGAACCTTGTCTCAGGATCCACGGCTGCAAATAAGTCAGCCCCTGAGTGTGCATCAGGTTCCTCTCCTGCCTGCACAGGGAACCATTGTGTTGACCTAGAGGTCAGAGGTGTCCAAACTTTTTGCAACGAGGGCCAGATTTGGTGAGTTGAAAATGTGTGGAGGCCGACCATTCAGCCTGACATTCTTTGAACAATTAAATCATTTAACTCAATTAACAAGGAATCGTGTTGTCAGTACATCTTTTGACACCTTCAGCCCTAAAGAAGTATGAGAGCGGTGCATCACTACGTGTCAGTATTGTCACTTTCCCAGCTGCCCCCGGTCATGTGACTTGTGTTCTGATAAGCTTTAGTCGCTCTTGGAGTGATATTACCCCCCTCCCTTTCCCACTCCCAGTAGCCTAACAACAGAACAATGGGAAGGTAACCAGATAGCACCTCCATAACACAAGATAACAGCTGCCTGGTAGATCTAAGAACAGCACTCAATAGTAAAATCCAGGCCCCACTGCGACACATTCAGTTACATTGAGTAGGAGAAACAACAGCATGCCTGAAAGCAGTTCCATCCTAAAGCGCTACCTCTTTCTGAAAGCACATGACCAGGCAAAATGACCTATGATGGCTGCCTACACACCAATACACCAATATTATAAATAAAAAAAATACACTTGTTGGTTCAGGAATGACATTTTAAATGGTAGAGTGAATTATTTGCAGTGTAAATAGTGTAAAAACTACATAATAAAAATCATGACAGAATCCCTTTAAATACTAATGCTACCACTGGGTAACAGGTTAGCAATTAAAGGTGCTGGGCAGTGCCTGACACATTGGCATGACTTAGTGATGCTAGCTTTTGCTTGACTTTAACAGACCTACAGGCTGACTTTCCAGGTATATATAGGAGAACTAATAGGCATTCTGATCAAACTTCTTCCTAATTGGCTGTGAGGCTGAGCAAGCAAAAAAAAAAAAAAAACACTGCTCTAGGCCACACTAGGAGGAGCAGGTCCCACAGTTTAGGAATCATTGCCTTGGTATAATAGCTACAACAGTACCCTTAATATTAGAAATATGTTAAGTACTTACCGAAAGGATGTGACAAAACTAGTTTGGCTATTTGCCACTTCCAGTGGAAAATAGTTATCTTCTATTTTCCAGCCATCTCCACCAGGCTTACAACTCCAGTGATTTAGCCCATCTGAAGACAACAGAACATTTACTTTTGAGAAATAAACACTCTTATCATTACATTCTTTGTAATAGCAGATAAGAACTTTGATAAGATAAGAATATAGCAATACAGGATGTATATCCTGCCAAGAGAACACTTACATCCACACTTTCTGTGAGAATCTGTGCAATTTAGAAGTAACAAAACGGTTACTTTGCTGTTTCCATAAAAAAAAAAAAAAAAAATTAAAAATACATAGCAAACTAAAAAATGTATAGTCCACACTGTAGTGTACCATCACTCGCTGATCGCCACTGATGTTTTCAAAAAAATCTGACTTTTTTTGAGAGCTCTTGTTAAGTCTCCACTCAGAACATGCACTAGCTAGACCTTGGAAGATATACATTTCCATTTCACTAGAGAAAGAGCATTTTTTTGTATGGGTTCTTTCTAAGCAAATTTACTATTGCACCAGTTCTGCCATAGCAACTTGAGTCTCAAAAAAACCGAATTGCTGATTGGTTACTATTGGTAACTGTACTAGTCCAGTGTAGTATCTATCTACATTCTTAGATTATGAAGATTGGAGGAACAGTAGATACATCGGGGGTTAAAATCCATTCCTTGGCTTACCCAGGCTACAATAAAGCATATCCACAGCTAGCAAAATGACTAAAACCGTTAGTGTTGTCAGGTTATTTACCACCTGCCAATTTATCGACCACTGCCAAGGCATGTGGAGTGATGGCACAACAAAGTTACTACCCCTCTGCCCAGCCTCAGGGCATCACACAAAAAATGTGCCCTGCAGACAGATCTTTCAGTTTGTGTTACCTCAAGCAATTTATTGAATATTTATTTTATTATTAACATGTATTTATATATATATATATATATGTATATATATACACTGATTCCCTGTGCCCAGGTCTGTCCACCATGATCCACATCAACCTTTTTTGGTTCAGCTGGCTTAGGGAAACAAGAGGTAGTTCAGGACAAACTGTATGTAAGCATAGGCTGATCCACAGGTGTTTGCTGGCTCCTGTCTCTGCACCAAGAGGCACTGCATAAGGCACACTCTGTTAGTCTGCAACCAGACTACTGCTACATGTGGCTAGTTTTTGTCCCATGTATAAATGCAGGCTGAGAATCAACCACAAGGGGCAGTAGCCTTCCAAAGCAAATGACAGATAAACGCTGTAAAATACAACAATTTTAGTATTTATTCAGGAGTCAAGTCATTTATGGGGCTCTACAAAAGTAGAGAACTGACACAAACCACTTCCCATAAACTGTAGGTCATTTGTTTAGAATACTTGGTTAACTTGTATGTGCTGGTTGGACAGATACAAAAACATCTTTACACTTTGTGGCGTTATTGGTTCTTTAAATACCTACACTTGTTGATTTTACCATTTTTCGTTCCTTCTATTAGCACAATGAATACAACTATTACTTACTTACCAGTGCCACATGGGTTCTGAATCAGATTCCGTAAAAAAGGCTCTTTCAGATACATTTTTAGCCAGTTTATGTTTGGAATGCTCAGGGCGCTATTAAAAGCCTGTTTTCTCCACTCGTGTTGACATTTAATCTTCCATAGCGTAGGGGAGTCCACTATTTGCTTCCAGCGTTTGCTCACCAGTCGGCATTGCTTCAGCAGGTCTCGGGAAGGCACAAAACTTAGTATAACAAGGAGGACATCATCTGGGATAGGTTCCAAATCCATTATAAATTTCACATGTTGCAAAGACTGTGAGCTGGAAGCACCCATAACGTAGCAAGCCAGACAGGATGGAATGCAAGAAGGTGGAACGACTTGGTATTAAAGCCTACAATAAGAAAGGTACATTTCTGCAGAAAGGAGAAAAAAAACAAAAAAAACCTGTTTTTTCAGACTTTGTAACTTCTGTTATTTGTAGATTTTGTATCCATAAAAACAACAGGGTGCAACTGATTTTTTTAAAAAAAAACCACCCACATAGAAAGAAACAAGATGAATGCAAATGGGAAATAAAGACTTTTAATGGAAATATAAATCTGCACTCCTAATTTCCATATGGTTCCTCCTCTCATTCGGTTGCAATTCTCCCTGCAGCCGTAAATAAACTATGGAGCTTGAATTAGGATAGGAGTAGCAAAATGGTTATGTAATTGCTTGATTTAGCTGGGAAGCAGCATAAGTACCTTAGAACACTGAACTGTGGCCTGCTGCTTACAAACACAACTACAAATACACCAAAAACAGCAGCTGGTCAGACAGTGACCAATTTCTAGGATACAGTATGTGAATAACTGACCTTTAGGCTAATGGCCGACGAGGAGATTCACCATAGTTTTTAAAAAGCGAGTTTTTTTTCTACAGACTCTTTTTTTCTCCTCCTGAGGGTCTGCGGGGTAGTCTTGCAGATCTATAGAAAATACATAATATATAATTTGTACACAGGATTTTAAAACAAAAACGGTTTATTAAGATAGCTATGTGTGCTGAGAATCCTTTTTATAAGAACTGACACAACAAATTATGCAATTAAATATGGGGCCTCAGTTCAAGTAAAAATGTATTGGATTCCCAGGAAAATATAGTTTGTGTGTGTGTTTTGTTGTTGTTTGGATATATATTCAGCAGTTTATATTTATCTCTTTTATTCATAGATCTGAAGCAGAAAGTAATAAACACAAAATGTTACTAATGTTCACTTTTTCACAAAAGTAGACAAAACTAAAACAAGCACATTTTTATCAATAGGTCTTTTATTAGTCAGTTGTAGCCAAAACCACAAATAGAAGTGGTTTTCTCCTTTTACAAATAGTGATACAGCAAAAAACAGAATGTATCCTAATTCAAAAATTCCCCCTGTTTCACCAGTTAGAGTGTCTTGCAAATGATATCCATCAGAAATACAAACAAACGTGTACACAAAAAGCTTTTATTATTGTGTTAACATGAGGTTCAAAATGTAGTATGTAATATCTGCCAGTTGTTGAAAAGGATGCCAAGGCACACTCAACCACAGGGATCCCCAACCTTTTTCCCCCGTGAGCCACATTCAAATCTAAGAAGGATTGGGGAGCAACATAAGCATCAAAATGGTTCCTGGGAATGGCAATGAAGGGCTGTAATTGGCTATTTGTAAGCCTCTATGTGGACTTCAGCATACTTAAAGCTCTATTTGGCAAAACATCTGGTTTTTATGGAACCAAAAGCCAGGAATTCAAAATTAAGTACATGCTTTGAGGCCACTGGGAGCAACATCCAAGGGGTTGGGGAGCAACATGTTGCTCACGAGCTACTGGTTGGGGATCACTGCTCAACCATGTTCTAAGCTCTTGGCAATCTGTAATTAAAGGAGAAGGAAAGGTAACTTTTTAAACCTATCTTTAAATGTTGCTTGGGTGCTCCCCTCCTGAACCGCATTACATTCGCTGCCCAATTCGGTCTCCTGCACTCACACCTTCCCGTTGAAGTTTCTGCCCTTTCCAAACTTTGCGGCCGCCTTGTTGGCTGAGTGTGCGTCACGTCCCTGTCTGAAGTGCGCATGCGCTAAATTTAGTCCTCCCCCATTGCCTTGTACCACCTGACTGCAATATCGCCGCTCGCATGGGGGAATAAAAGGATATTGTACGCATGCGCAGGGCTTTCCAAATTTTTACTGCACATGTGTTACCCCTATTAAAACAGATTTGGATATCTCCATTTAGTGGGCAATCTATACAACTTTATTTGTATTTTACCTTTCCTTCTCCTTTAAGCAGTCTTTTCTCAATGCATTGTGAACCTGGGTACGGCTGCATAACCAAAGGCCTCATCTCCCACAAAAACATATGGCATTGGAGTTGAAAGTAAGTGTAGAGATGCTTCTGATAACTGCTGTAGCATTTCTGAATTACGGAAAGCACTGGCATTGCTTCTATAGGATTCCACGTCAGTGATGTAAAGCAAATTAGCATCAGCCGTTTTGTAATTATAGTACTTTGAGCAACTGTTGGCAGGCATTGTCACTCTAATATGTTTACTATCCAAGGCACCCAAGCAGTTTGCAAAAAAAAACTTCTCTTTTGCATTTCTTTCTACGCCAAATATAGATACAAGTATACCATGAAAAACAGAAAGGACATAGATCTAGCAGATGCCATGTCGCTGAGGAAGTACGCTGAAAAATGAGTAAACACACTGGTGCAGAAACAATAACTACACTCCCATTGCCTGTACAAAGTGATGTTTGGAAGCCGAACCAGTATTTCCACTTCGCTTGTTTGTGGAAGAAAAAGTTGAAATTGTTTATACTCACCAACACAAAGTGAAGAATGACTTGTCTCTCGAAAGTTGCTTTTAAAAAAAAAAATGTGGTGACTACTCTCTCTGCTGGCCATTACCATAAAAAAGATACAGCTTTCGATGTATGTACCTTACAGGTACAATACAACTTTAAAACAAGTGAAAATGTTGAATGAATGAATGAATGAATGAAAGTTGATTGGAACAATTTTTTTCTTAGAAAATATTTTATTTTTGGATATACATCTCATTCTAGCATCCACCACAGATTCTTTGCAGCAATTCAGTGTTTATAAATCTGTTATACTGTGCTATGTATGTACAGTATGTACGTTTCCTTCATACATTCCTGCCTAGCATGTACTGATCATTTGTCATTTTCCAAGCATGTTCTTACTTCTTTCAGGAAATATATTCATCAGACAGTTTATTTCTATCTTACCAAATGCTAGCATTAATTGGGAGTGACTGTTTGTTTACAACCTCTCAACTACAACCCTCAAAACATCATCTCTTGAACGGTCATTTTTTTTCTGCACTCTTAGATCATTTGCATATATAAAATTTGTAGTTCACTTTTAGGTTCACTAACACTGGCAGTCTAAATACTATATAATACACATTGCCATTAAAATAATCATTTTGCTGCTATATTAATTAACCAAAAGGAATCAAGTAAAGGAAAAGGAATCAAGTAAAGGAAAAGGAAGGGGCGTGACATCATTGCACATCAATTTTACTCGCACTGCTGATAAAATTATGCTCATCCCACTCCTCTTTTCTGACCAGAGATCGCTGTGTTAGAATATGCATTTTTTAAAAATTCAGTATGTAAGGATTTAGGCTGAGAGCTTATTTACAAACCTCAGAACATTTCTATATCTATACTGGGCTGTGCAGCATGAAGCTGAACAACCCTTAAATCAGAGGTGTCCAAACTTTTTGCTATGAGGGCCAGATTTGGTGAGGTGAAAATGTGTGGGGGCCGACCATTCAGCCTGATTCTTTGAACCATTAAATCAATTAACTCAATTAAACAAGGAATACCGTCGTCAGCGTTGCGTCACTACATGTCAGTACGTGTCTATTGCTAACACCTTCAGCACACGGGCAGCAGTATAGACCTGGCAGATCATTTCACTAATTCGCCCAAATATTACTGCTAGGCCTACACTCCCGATCTCACTATGCTGGTGGGTCGCATTATTATTAATATCATGATGGAGGCTGAGGGCCGGTGTAAATTTGAAATGGGCTGCAATTGGCCCCCGGGCCTGACTTTAGACATGCCTGCCTTAAATGAACAATACAACCAACAAAAGTGGGTAAAATGGGTGTGTTTGCTTCAGAAAGACTACTATAGTCTGATGTAGAAATATCCTGTATGCAGCACAAAAGCCTGCCAGCTCATGCTTTTAAAGGAGAACTAAACCCCCTAGGTTCAAAAGCCCCCCTCAACTGCCCTCCATCGGCCTTATCTCTCCCTTCCCGCACTGTCTATTATGTAAAAAAGCGCCCCTGTTTGAAAACCTGAGTTAAAAAATGCAGAACAGCGCGGCTGGGTACATATCCTTTGCCTGCATACCCCTAGTCCTGCCCTCGAGTCCCCTGGTCCTGCCCGATCTCCTCCGCTCCCCCGATCTTTCCGCCGCCACCCCTGCTGTCAAAATGCATTCGCGCATGTGTGTTCTTGCAGGGGGGTGGGGTGGAGTGCCGTTTCTGGCTTGGCTGCCTAGGGCACCCAGCTGGGTTGGCCCTGGATTAGCAGATCACTTAAACGGCAATCTTTGCAACCCTTCTAGCTTGCTTTTCTAGCTGTGTCCTTGAATTTTTATGTTATCTTGTAACATCCTTTGACAGATGGGTGTGTTCCCTGGCTGGATGCACCTATGAAACTACTGCATTATAAGGAAGAACAGGCTGTGTTTCGTTCTGAGCTCCCCTGCAGTGGAACGTGTGCAAATCGGCCACAGGGGAACGCAGTGCAAAATGGCTCTATATGAGCCCCTAGGGCTGAGACACATGCAAAGATTTTGGGAGATTTAGTTGCCCGGTGACAAATCGCCTCTTCTTCAGGCAAATAATCTCTCCGAACTGCCTTCCCACCGGCTAGAATCAAAATCGCCGGTAGAATGGCACTCGGAGCGCTTCGTTTTCCTTAGTTGCCTCACAAGGAAATTTGGGAGACTTCGGGAAACTAAGTGCTCCAAGTGCCATCCCACTGGCAATTTAGATTATAGCCGATGGGAAGGCATTTTAGGGAGATTAGTCGCTGAAGAAGCGATTTGTTGAGGGCCACTAAATCTCCCCGAATCTTTGCGTATGTG
Source organism: Xenopus laevis (assembly GCF_017654675.1). Classification (NCBI taxonomy): domain Eukaryota; kingdom Metazoa; phylum Chordata; class Amphibia; order Anura; family Pipidae; genus Xenopus; species Xenopus laevis. The sequence goes on from NC_054385.1 coordinate 72,067,931, forward strand.
TCTGCCCTTACACAATTACACATAGTAAGAAGGGAGGGGGTATAAGGAGTGATGTGATATCTAGGAAGTGCACAATGGAAAATGAAAAAGTGATTTCTTTGCATCTTTCTTTGAGATCAAGAGGCCCCAAAATAGAAGGCAATATATGATTGACAGGCTCAGCTGATATTTCTAAATGTGTTTATAACAAGTATGGCTGTTTTAAGATACAAGAAAAATAATTTGCGTTTCATGTTTACTTTGGAAAGGACTTTTTATGTCTGGGGGGGGGGGTGACAAAGAAAATCCTTTATTCGCAGGCTGTACCAGGGCTGCAGGACATCATTATTCCATCTATGATAGGCTACTGACATTTGGCAGATGTTTAGTAAATATGTATATTCTCCAGAAAAGAATCAGCAGAATAAAGGAGGTACAATCGTGCGGAGCCGCCCACAGTACAGGGCCAACAAGTGTCAGTGAAATAGGTTGACTGTGACCAATACCTGCTGCTTCGCTTCCCTGGTTGTAGGAATCCCTCAATCTTTCCCTACGATCCGCACATATTAGTTCGCTCCCAACAGACACTTCGTGAATGCACCACAATTGATTCTTCACGCTTCTAGTAACGTCCCCGCAGCACTGTCTGTATAATAAACACCAATGACTACTAAAACGAAAGCCTCGCCTTCCTGTTTCATCTCCACGCCCTGAATTGGGGTTACTCACGTGCAATGTGACCGGAAGTACAAATTCAAGCAGCGTGCGCGGTCATTAAGGTGACAGGAGATGTCTGTGTTGCTTTGAGGGTTCCGCGCTGTTACAGGGTAAGTTTCTGCGCTACAGCAAATACCCTGTCTCTAATGATGTCTGGTTATCGTCAGCCTAGTGTATGGTTTTATTTCATCTCGACCTGTTTCATGGGAAACAGGCCCAGACTGACAATCTGTGGGTTCTGGCAAGTGCCAGAGGGGCTGCTATAAGGTGCCATAGACATTCAGTATTTAGTGGAGTGGGCTGATTGGGCCTCTGTGTACCTTAGATGCCAGTGCCTATTTTGACTCTCAGTCTAGCCCTGATGGAGAATGCATGTATAGTTAGAACTTTGGCTATGCAAGTTGTGCATTAACTGTATTGGGCCAAACGGAAGGCATATGTTGAGTTGACACATCGTTTCGATTGCCTTTTACGCCAAATCATGACTAAAACTGTAGCTAAAATTGTTGCAGTGAGCATAAAGGTGGTGATTAGTAACTGAGTGTAACACACAAGCAATTAAAGGAGAACTAACCCCCCCAATAAGAAAAGCTCTTGCCTACTACCCTATATAGTCCCCCCTACTCTGCTTCCCTCCCCCATAGTTCACTACCCCATAGTTCACTACCAATGAAAGTGTCCCAAATACATTGCTCACCTATCGGTGAAGAGTAAGAGCAGCAGAGCTCATGGGCGCCATCTTCCGGATCATCAGTCTTCTTTGGGTCCTCTTCGTTCCCTTCAGCAATTCACTGTACTTTTGGCGCATGTGCAGTTGCTACAAACTAGAAGAATGCTCCAACTGTGCCTGCGCCAATACGGCGCTCCCTTACAGATGAAGAACGAAGGTCCAGAAGTTGGCGCCCATGAGCTCCCCTGTGCTTACTCTGCACCAATACGTGAGCAATGTATTTGGGACACTTTCAGGGGTAATGAACTATACGGGGGGGGGACTATCTAGGGTAGTATGTAGAGTCCATATCTAGGGGTTTGGTTCTCCTTTAAAGGGGTGGTTCACTTTTAAGTTAAAGAAACGATAACACCAAAAAATTAAAGTGTTTTAAAGTAATACAAATATAATGTACTGTTGTGCTGCACTTGTGTGTTTGCTTTTGAAACTCTACTGTCGTTTATAAAAACAAGCTACTGTGTAGTCATGGGGGCAGCCATTCAAAGCTGGATTGGGCCTGTTACCTGTGGAAAATCCTTGATCTCCTGACTCTGTGGGTGGCCTGCAGGCACCATGCAGAGGAGCAATCGGTTGAGGTATGGCCAGTCAATTAATCAAACATTTTGGGGGAAAGAAATTAAAATTTAAAGTCCTCTGGTCAAACAATCCTATGTGTGATGTCACTTTGGATTTAGGGCCATCACTTTTGGTGTTTGTGTCGTCACTTTTGGAATTACGAGGCTCACATTGGGGGATGGGTCCTGCTAATATTGTGTTTGACCAATTAATTTCCATTTGATGGGTCATTCATTTTAATTCAAGGTGTAATTTCCTTTTAAACTCATGTTTCCATTTTTTGCATTTGCAATTTTTCAGCTTACAGTCCCAGTAGTATTTTGAGTTACAACTGAATAAACTTAGCAAGGGTGAATACAAATGTGCATCACATAATATGCCAGTTCTTCATACCTGTGTCTGTTGTTTGTAGTTTCCATAATCTAGAAATTACTTGGTATACAATTTGCATTGCAGGTATCCTGTCTTCAGGATGTCATCCACTGTGATCAAGAGCTTTGCCTCTACAGCCATCAGATCAGGTATATTCATTGTAGCAGTGCTATCCTGCTATGCGTCGTGAATTTTGCTTTGATTCCATGTATGTTACAGGAATACTGAAAGAACTCTGAATAAACTATAACCAATTTTTTGCTTTAATGGAGTAAAAATGCTTTAATTTTTTGTTTGTCTTTCTTCAGGTTTCATCCCTTTCTCTAGGGTTCTTGCCCAGTGGATGTTCCGTGCCTCCATACCATGCAACTCGCATAGCATGGCCACCCTAAACCAGATGCATCGTGCAGGCAAGCCCAAGCCTGACCCCCCACAATTGGGTCCCACCTTTGGCTGCCCCCAGCTCAAGGGTGTGGTTTTAAAGACCATGATCCGAAAGCCCAAGAAACCAAACTCTGCCAACCGCAAATGTGCTCGTGTCCGACTCAGCAATGGCAAAGAAGTAATTTGCTTTATACCTGGAGAGGGACACAACCTACAGGAACATAACATTGTCTTGGTGGAGGGGGGCCGCACACAGGACCTGCCAGGTGTGAAACTCAAGATTGTCAGGGGCAAATATGACTGTGCACATGTCAAAAAGAAGAAATAGTGTTTCATTTATTTTGCTGGCCATATCATCCTCATTTTGCTCCAAATAAACATGATTCCTGTATAGAGGTAAACGAAGGCTCTACTTTAAGTGAACAATATATGGACACTGTTAAAACAAAAAATATTTTGCTCTGGAAAATAATAAGATACTTACTATTATTTAGCACTTAAAATGAAGAGCTTGAAGTGTTTTCTTAAACCTAAGATTACATTTTGAATTGATATACAGCAAACATAATATTTACTTTATAATTTGATTTGTGGCATGATGGTGCATGCCTTTTTTTGTCCTAAGAATATAAGGTATATAACTTGGTTGTAATTTTAAAAACATGGTATAATTGGTTAATTTACTAAAATACTAGTATATATGCCAAAATGTAACGATATTATGTAGCAACCAATAAGAAGTACTTTCATTGTTCATCTTGTATTTTCATTATTGCTGATCAGTTGATATAGGATACTGTATGAGGGCTGTTTGTAGCTAAACTAGTGTATTGCTAATGGTATTTGGTTAGAGCACTGCTTTTCAACTGTTTCCATATGAGGAGGTGCAGCTAATTACTGTACTACATGTTTATGGGCCAGGTTTTGATGAAATTATGTCATGCAAAGAGTTCAGTGGAGACTTTGAACAATATGGGAGCTGTAAGAAACTATTTAGGGGCTCAAGTTGGGCAGCCCAAGCCTCCAATATGTGTGTTGAGCCTCATCATGCTATAATGGGGCCATTTAGCTAAGCAAAAATCTTGCTGGGCTAATGTCCTAAATGTAATCATTTAGGATTCATGGATGTAGTGAATTAATTATCTCTCACCTGAATATTTCAATGAAATGTTTTTTTGTGCACACATAATTTAAAGATACACATCACAAAGTGTACAGAATTTCCAGACCAAAATCCAATTCACTATCTATCCTGAAAAGGGAATTGTTGAATGCCAGTTTCTAGACATGATGAGTAGTTGTCTATATGAGCCCATTCTGTTTTATAATCCTGCAATAAAGTAAATAAAGGATTTATAATCTTTTGAATAACAAGGGGAGGCTCCAGTTGTAGCAGCTATAATACATTATTGCTATAGCCTATAATAGGTGTCAATAACCCATTATAGAATCGGCCCTGTTTTCTCTCTTTCTATTTTTCTTAGAAGTTTTTCTTTTAATGACAGCGTAACGTTTCATATGAATTATGTGGATCTTCAGCAGTTAGGCAGGTTTTATTTACATAAAAGGCTGAACTTTTTAAACATAAGTTACTATGTTGGATCAATTCTGTTATTTGTACAAGCAAGCAAACTAACAGAACAATACTGTGATCATTTACAACCATGAGTGCAGTTGCATTCTAGCAAAAATTATATTCTTTATAGGTCATTGTATTCAAAACTGCTCAATTGTTCCGAAAATCGTGCGCAAGTGTGTCCATTGACACCGGGGAACCCTGGAGTTACCACCACCTCTACAGGTGGTGGTAGCTTCAGGGTTGCCACAGTGGCCTACATCAATAGATGGCTCAAACTTGCACCTAATGCATTGTGCACAGACCTCAGACACTGGAAATGATATAATCTCAACAATTACATTTTCAGCACACTTTGTGCACTTTCATGCGCAAGAACAACTGTGCACATTTTGATGCATTGCTGCAATTGTGGCCAGCATAACTCCCCCTGGCAACCACAATGATTCTTATGGCAGAAAATGCTTCATTGTGGGTAAAAAACATGGCATTGTGTACAAAATTACACTTTGCACATTGCACTTGCAGTTGTAAATGGCAGTTATATATGCAATATATTTAAATGGAGCGTGTTGAATGGCTTATCCAGTCTATCTTCATTAGAGTTAAAGTGATTATCTCTTGATAACACTCTTTTGAGACCCATTTCCACGTAGTATCCAGCCAAAAGGTATGCAATATGATCAGAGAAAACTTTTCAAATTGCTCTTTCAGTGTGGCCTGCTAGCACAAGCATTCTGAATTAGCTGCTGCCTTTTGTAGTATAATACTAAGCAGACACTTATGTACACAAATCTTCTCTTCTGAATAGGGCTTACACATGAGTCTTGGCACATGCATGTCCCAATCCGATGCCCAGCAGTATTTGAATCCTGCATCTAAATTGACATTCTCAGTTGGAACCCTCAATCCTGATTTCAGAAAAAGAATTAATGAGGAGCATGATCAAATAAAAACAAACTAAACATTGCCATGTGCAATTCCAAACATCAGTTGGAGTGATGTGAAGGTCACCACCATTAGAATGTTGTCATTTGTAGTGATAAGCAATTTCACCATTTTGAAGTCTGGGTTTGGCAGATGCCAGAAAAACTGTACCTGCCTGAAAGCATAATGCTCACGGTGAAGATTGGAAATGGAGTAAATGGTCTTGGACTGTCTTGTGACAGGACTGGTTTTATTGCAATAATATAATAAAATGACTGATTACCTGCCTCCACACACTTCATTAAGGATGCTACCATACGGGGCTGATTCTCCTCCAGTGTATGAATGAATGGTGAGAATCATCTGATCCACTTCTTCCTGTGTCTGCACTCAAAGGCACTCTGTCAGCTCAGTTGTAGACACACACAACGGATTTTGGTGTGGAAGTGCGTGATAATTCCTTTTTGCTTGAAAAACCTTTCCATGTGTCTGTGCCTGCCAATGCAGACATAGAAGATAGTGGAGGCCAGTGGATCATGTGGCAGTAGCCTAAACCGAATCCAACACCAATTAAACCCCATTGCATTATTTCTGCAGTTCTGTCTTCAGGAGTTGATATCATGGAGTCTCTCTCAATGCTTAAAGGGATACTGTCATGGGAAAAATGTTTTTTTTTTTTCAAAATGCATCAGTTAATAGTGCAGCTCCAGCAGACTTCTGCACTGAAATCCATTTCTCAAAAGAGCAAACAGATTTTTTTTATATTTAATTTTGAAATATGACATGGGGCTAGACATATTGTCAATTTCCCAGCTGCCCCAAGTCATATAACTTGTGCTCTGATAAACGTCAGTCACTCTTTACTGCTGTACTGCATGTTGGAGTGATATCACCCCTCGCTCCCCCCCCCCCCAGCAGCCTAACAACAGACCAATGGGAAATTAACCAGATAGCAGCTCCCTATCACAAGATAACAGCTGCCTGGTAGATCTAAGAACAGCGCTTAATAATAAAATCCAGTTCCCATAGCAACACATTCAGTTACATTGAGTAGGAGAAACTGACCAGCCAAAATGACCTGGCTGCCTATTCACCAATATTATAAATAAAAAAATACACTTGCTGGTTCAGGAATTAAATTGTATATTGTAGAGTGAATTATTTGCAGTGTAATTTAGAAATAAAAACGACATCATAAAGTTCATGACATAATCCCTTTAAGTAACACTGGAAGTCAAGTTGCTGCTTAAGGTGGCCATACACAGAGAGATCCGCTCGTTTGGCAACATCTCTCCACCTTGATGTGGGCGATTATCGGACTGATCTGATCATGTGCCCTAGGGCCCAACGATCAGATCATAATACAGCAGTACGGGCCGTTGGATCACGGGACCATATCAACGAACAGACGCGGTCCTCGATCCAGCAAGAGTTTTAGCCCTGCCAGATTGACATCTGCCCGATTTTCGGTCAGATATAGGCCGCAAATTTTCTGTGACTAACGCTATGGCATTGTAAGGCAGCAAATGGTCAATTAAAGGCTTGTCTTAAAGTCCAATAATTGTCCAGATAAAAATATGTAAATAAGCCACAAGTCTTGCTCTTTGTGCAGTTCGTTTACTTTATAAAGTATAGGGAAGGGACATAATTATACAGTAGGCAGACCCTATGGGTGCTGGGGCGCCTATGCCAGCTCACACATCAAATTGTCGTGCGCATAAAGAATTGTGTGTGAAAACAAAATTTTATATCAATTTTGACCTGATCACACAGTTTTTAAAAACTGCACGCTAGTTTAATATGTGCCCACAAAAGATTTTTTTGCGTACATGGCCGAGAAGGAATCAAAGGGAACATTGGCAGTGACTAGTGATGGGCAAATCTGTGTCGTTTGCGAAATGCATTAAAGTCAATAGACGTCAAAATAATTTTCATGTGTGTCAAGTTAGACGCGAGCGGCAATTTTTACACACGGGACTATTTGGTCCATATGCATTAAAGTCAATGAGTGTTCGAATCATTTTGAGGCGTGACAATTTTTATGCGTGCGACAATGCACTACGAGCATGATTTTTTTTTTTACGCACCGGATTTTTCTCCAGTGAATTGTCGCCACAGTATTGCAAATTAATTAGTTTGCGGCGAAACGTGGAAATTCATGTCTGCCAAATTTATTCACAGTGACCCTTTAGAGTAGTAAAATAAAAGGGATTTATATTATCACTTTAAAAATGCCCATTTTATGATGTGTTTTCCATGTTGATCTTGTATTACCTGTTGAAACCATAAGGTGGCAGCTATTGTGCACAAGTATAACGCATGCTTGATGCTGTTGTGTTTTTTAACTTGTTTCCGGCTTGATCAGCTGACTTCTGTATCAAGACTGCAGCCTCATTTGTATCAAGAAGTAACGCTCATTTAAGGTAAGAACTGTCTACTCTTATGCCAATTCGTTCTGCTCCATATTTTTACTGATTTGCCTGTGTGTGAGCATAATGCCTATGATATATTTTGCAGGATACAAAGCGTTAGACCTTATTGTATAGAAAGTGGAACAAAAACTAAAGTTTAACAAGTTGGGAGGAAGTCAGTGCAACAATTTGTTTTCTCTCTGGGGAGTAATATTTCTTAAGGTATACGTTATTGCAGTTAATCCAGCTCTTATCATGTATAAAAGTGTTCACATGGGCACAGAGCACTCACATTCACAGACTTGCTTTAAAATTGCAAAGAATAATCACACTCAATAAGTGGGATGTAGCTTACACCCCTGTAAGCACAAAACGTTGTATGCTAGTGTGCGATTCACAACCCACCACAGTTTGATTAATTTGCACAATTTCAAGGCAAGTCTGTGGATGCAAGTGCAGAGTGCCAGTGCAAGAGCTGTACATACAAACCTGTAAGCCTTCTGAACAATTGTGCTTCTAACACCAATAAGTTGGCGCCCAGGTGCTGGGTTGCCTGGCAGACATCACATATATATTTGAATGTTCCACTCATCAACTGATACTGTTAAGGGTGTCAGGTCTGAACTGATAATTTAAATAGGCCCTGGTATTTCAGGTATACAGAGGTCCAATCAGCCCACACAGAGGCCCAAACAGCCCCCGCCAACACACTAAATATTGACTTTCTATGGCATCTTATAGCATCCCCTCTGACATTTGCCAGAAGCCACAGATTGCCAGTCCGGGCCTGAAGGGTGTTAATTGTATCAGTTACATAGTTACATAGTTACATAGTTAAATTGGGTTGAAAAAAGACAAAGTCCATCAAGTTCAACCCCTCCAAATGAAAACCCAGCATCCATACACACACCCCTCCCTACTTTTAATTAAAATTCTATATACCCATACCTATATTAACTATAGAGTTTAGTATCACAATAGCCTTTAATATTATGTCTGTCCAAAAAATCATCCAAGCCATTCTTAAAGGCATTAACTGAATCAGCCATCACAACATCACCCGGCAGTGCATTCCACAACCTCACTGTCCTGACTGTGAAGAACCCTCTACGTTGCTTCAAATGAAAGTTCTTTTCTTCTAGTCTAAAGGGGTGGCCTCTGGTACGGTGATCCACTTTATGGGTAAAAAGGTCCCCTGCCATTTGTCTATAATGTCCTCTAATGTACTTGTAAAGTGTAATCATGTCCCCTCGCAAGCGCCTTTTTTCCAGAGAAAACAACCCCAACCTTGACAGTCTACCCTCATAATTTAAGTCTTCCGTCCCTCTAACCAATTTAGTTGCACGTCTCTGCACTCTCTCCAGCTCATTTATATCCCTCTTAAGGACTGGAGTCCAAAACTGAACTGCATACTCCAGATGAGGCCTTACCAGGGACCTATAAAGAGGCATAATTATGTTTTCATCCCTTGAGTTAATGCCCTTTTTTATGCAAGACAGAACTTTATTTGCTTTAGTAGCCACAGAATGACACTGCCCAGAATTAGACAACGTGTTATCTACAAAGACCCCTAGATCCTTTTCATTTAAGGAAACTCCCAACACATTGCCATTTAGTGTATAACTTGCATTTATATTATTTTTGCCAAAGTGCATAACCTTGCATTTATCAACATTGAACCTCATTTTCCAGTTTGCTGCCCAGTTTTCCAGTTTAGACAGATCACTTTGCAAAGTGGCAGCATCCTGCATGGAACCTATAGTTCTGCACAATTTAGTATCATCTGCAAAAATAGAAACAGTACTTTCAATGCCCACCTCCAGGTCATTAATAAACAAGTTGAAAAGCAAGGGACCTAGTACAGAGCCCTGCGGTACTCCACTAACAACACTGGTCCAATTAGAAATGTTCCATTTACCACCACTCTTTGTAGTCTATCTTTTAGCCAGTTCGCTATCCAGGTACAAATACTATGTTCCAGGCCAACATTCCTTAATTTAACCAGTAACCTTTTGTGTGGCACTGTATCAAATGCTTTAGCAAAGTCTAAGTAAATCACATCCACTGCCATCCCAGAATCGAGGTCTCTACTTACATTCTCGTAAAAAGAAATTAAGTTAGTCTGGCAAGATCTATTACGCATAAAACCATGCTGGCACAAACTCATAGTATTATGATTTGCTATGAAGTCCAGTATCTTATCCTTTATTAACCCTTCGAAAAGCTTTCCTAATACTGACGTCAGACTAACTGGCCTATAGTTTTGAGGCTGAGAACGGGATCCTTTTTTGAATAGAGGCACCACATTAGCAATTCGCCAGTCTCTTGGCACAATACCAGATCTCAATGAATCCTGAAAAATTAAGTAAAGAGGTTTGGCAATCACAGAGCTAAGCTCGCTAATTACCCTGGGATGAATACCATCTGGCCCTGGACCTTTGTTAATCTTAACCTGTTCAAGTCTCTTTTGAATTTCTTCTTGTGTGAACCATGCATCATTAGTTGTATTACTAGAATTGGGAGTGTTAAGAAGGAAACCTTCACTTACTGGTTCTTCATTTGTGTAAACAGATGAAAAATACGAGTTCAGAATCTGCGCTTTTATTTTGTTTTCATCAACCAGCTGATCCCCCTCTGATAGTAAGGGTCCCACCCCTTCCTGCTTCATTTTTTTACTATTGACATATTTAAAAAATAATTTGGGATTTTTTTTACTGCTTGCTGCAATATCCTTTTCTATAGCAATTTTAGCTTGCCTTATAGCTTCTTTGCATGATTTATTGGCCTCCTTGTACCTTATAAATGTTTCGGCTGTACCAGCTAACTTGAAAGCCTTAAAAGCACGTCTTTTCTTACCCACCTCAACACCAACGCTTCTATTGAACCAAAAAGGTTTTGCTTTGCAACGACGTTCCTTGCTTACAAGTGGAATATACTGACAAGTATATTTATTAAGCAGCATTTTAAAGACTTCCCATTTTTGTTCTGTGTTTAACCCTGTGAAAAGCATTTCCCACTTAATATGTTGCAGAGATGCCCTTATACTGTCAAAGTTTGCACGTCTGAAATTTAGTGTTTTAGTTACTCCCTTATAGAATTGCTTCTGCAACAGAATCTCAAAGGAGACCATGTTATGATCACTATTCCCTAAATGCTCACCCACACAAATGTTAGAGATGAGTTCAGTATTGTTAGTTATTACAAGGTCCAAAAGAGAGTTATTCCTAGTAGGTTCTTGAACGAGCTGGAATAAAAAGTTGTCATTCAGCATATTTACAAACCTATTAGCTTTTTCTGTCTTAGCAACCCCATTACCCCAGTCAATGTCTGGATAATTGAAGTCACCCATAGCAACAACTTGACCCAGCTGTGAAGCCGCTTGTATCTGCAAGAGTAGCTGGGCTTCATACTCGACACTTATACGAGGTGGTTTATAGCATACACCAATGATAATTCTTTTTGATACCTTTTGCCCAGTCGAAATCTCTACCCAGAGTGATTCTACACCCTCACCAGTGCCAGCTATTTTTATTTCTTTAGCGCATGGCTTTAATTCAGGCTTTACATACAAACCCACTCCTCCACCCTTTTTAATCCCTCTGTCCCTCCTAAAAAGGGTGTAACCATTTAAATTCACAATCCAGTCACATGTTTCATCCCACCAGGTCTCAGTGATACCAATTATATCATAATTTTTAGAGCATGCAATTAATTCTAGGTCTCCCATTTTACCTGACAAACTCCGTGCATTTGCCAGCAAACAGCGGAGGTTACTACTTTTACTTTTGAAATGTGCATTACTTAGTGAAGAATTATACGTTAAGTTAGTATTATTCTGTTTTCCTTGTAACAGAGGGACCTCCTTAGCTGGTAAACTGTATGCCCCCCTCACTCCTCCCCCATGACCCCTTACTAACCCCACTACCCCGTCTACACTAGCTTCCCCATAATCCTTTATCTCACCCACCCCCCTCTTGCCTAGTTTAAACACTCCTCCAACCTCTTAGCCATTCTTTCCCCTAGCACCGCGGACCCCCTTCCATTGAGGTGCAAACCAGTGGTTTTATTTATTTTTTTCTAAAAAGCCTATAAAAAAAAAAAGCATATCAAATTACCTCTTATACTCCATTTTCAACATATGTAAAAATGGGTGAACTGTGACTACACTGACAATGAACTTTTGTCAAGCTCATCCCATTACATTTTTATAGACTATGAACAAACATGCATATTTATTATTAAAGAGACATTGTTAAACACAAGAAGGCCCACAATTTCTAACAGACACAGCATGTCTTTCGCTAGGTGCTGACCAAAAAGGGGGTAGCCAACCCTACCCAGCAAACTATATTGTTTAACATTTCATCCTATGTGAAGAAATATCCATGGTTATAAGGGCTGCTGCCTCAAAATAAGTATTAAGTAATAAAGGACTAAAGTTAAATGAAATCTAAATATTGTATGTGCATAGTTTTAAGAAAGTGCATGTTAGTGTATCCTCTGCATCTACCACAGTCCTAATGTATATAGTTAGGAACCAATGACATGACTTGAATCAAGTTTCCTGCCAGTTGCTTTTCATTAGAAAACAAGGCAAGTTTAAGGTCTAGTTTCCCTTAGAATGTAGAGTAATAGACCTCTGGATGAAACATACAGGTGTGTTTTAGGAATGTAAAGAACAAGGATTTGGCCTTTTTCAGCAGGATTCAGTCGAAACCAAGTCGAAACCAAGTGCCTGGTCGATCCGAATCCAAAAAAATCATGACTTTTGGTCACATAAACCAGAAAGTCAAATTTTTTTTAGCTGTGGCACAGTTCTATTTCCTCTCATTTCAGGTTCAGTTCGGTATTCTTTCACAAAGGATTCAGAATTTGGCCAAATCCTAAAATAGTGAATTCTGTGCATCCCTAGTGTGTATTACAGTGTCTGTTCTTTTCCCTCAGCCGGATGGTCTCTTTTATTGGAGGGCACGGTTGAAGTACTGATTGCTACTTATCGGCTGGTTGCAGTGTAAGGCAGCCATTCCTCTTGGCATGATGCTGGTGTTGCAGTATCTTCTGCTACTGCTTGTTGCTGTCTCATTGGGACAAAGTGCTATATTGAATAAGGTTCAGCCCGAACAGGTTCATCTTTCCTACACAGGTAAGCATTTTTCCTATAAAACAGAAATCTTTCTACACATGGGAACAGGATGTAAAATACTGGCAAAAAAAAAACATGTTTTTTGGCCATAATACACACTTTGCCCCCATTCTTTGTAGCCAGAGAGTTGTATTTGCAATGGCAGGTGAAGCATATAGAATTGCCCTTGGAAACCAGTTACCAGTGCCATGTGCACAAGGCACACATGTAGCCCTGTACTTAGATACAAGGTATAGTGTGGCTTGTGCCACATACTCTATGAAAGGCATAACAGCCATAATGTGCAGAGAACAGGAGCTGTTGTAGCTCTTGAGCTGCTTATAGTAAATTACTTCCACATCTGTCAACTTTGTTTCTTTATTTCTGCTAAGGTGATCCCACATCAATGACTGTGACCTGGACAACCTTTGCCCTGGCTCCCTCTGTTGTGAAGTACAGTACTGTGCCTGGGCCACTCAAAATTTCTGCTTATGGTAATGCCACCCAGTTTGTGGATGGAGGATGGATGAAGAGGACTATGTTCATACATAGGGTAACCCTGAAGAATCTCACACCTGCACAGAGATATGGTAAGAAGCAGACGACTAGCCATCTCTGTCTGAGAATTACCTTAACCCTTTTAGCCTTGTTAATTTAATTATATTCTTTCCTGTTTTCCACTCTTTCACTGACACATAAAATGTTCCCTATTGGAACAAAGGGTAAGTGCTCACTCCAGGAACATAAAAGAAAGATCGTACAGGAAGCAGTAAATGCATTAGCCCAAGATCATAATGAGTAGTGATCATAATGAGTAGTGGGCCAACTGAATGGTTATGATTAGTGAAACATGCAGTAAATCATCAGTTTCTCATTTGTTTTGTTAAACTTGTTCCATGTACCTACCACAACATGCATGCACGCATAATGCACATTTATAGACATCATGCACAAGATCAGCAAGCAGGGGTACTCGTACCAACACACAACACACATTGCAGCAAAAAAATACACCCATAGACTCCTAAGGGTGAAAAAAATTGTTGCGCGCCAAGAAAAAAAATTGTCAAAAGCATTTGTTGCCCATTGACTTCAATGTATGTTGGCGAAAACGGGTCAGATTTGTCCAGCACTACACATACCACATTCACGCTTTGTCATCCAGCAGCCAGTATATAAATAATTGTAGGACAAGCATTCCCATGGGAATCCGTGACCTCTATTAAGCCTACACTTCATGGTATTTTTAGTAGTGCCATTTTGACCTTGTGTAAAACAAAACTAAGTAAAGGAAAACCTTTAGTAATAGTCAGGCAATTTATTCACACAGACTACAACATAATAGTATTGTCTGGGTAAGCTGTTGGAGTAACACACAGAATGTCACCCAAGGACTTACCAAAGACACACCTCTTGGTCCAAGCGTTATATATAGCTTTCAGAAGGCATTTACTGTAATTGTGACAAGGGGTACACGGAAATACCATACATGGTCTGGTGAGGAGACTTACTGGCATATACATTTATATATTCTTGTGTAAGATGTGCAGTTTTGCAACATAAGAGTTTTCTGGTTCCAACTGTCCACAGCCTCGTAAACATCTGTTGGCCAGCTATTGAGCAACACTTCTGCAAAAGGACATAAGAGACATGCTGACAATCTGGAATCTAAATAACAGAGTGGAGATCATTTATTTGTATGGCCTACTATAAGTTATATGAGTGACCTGACCATTGTCCACAGTTGACCATTTGCCCTTATAGTCCATCCCTGCCTTGGGCCTGGCATTCCTAACAGAGGATTGGGGGTTTCAAATAATAGATATAGACCCTCTGACACTAGCCATTCGTCCGTCATAGGAAATAGACCGTTCCAGATATAAAAGATATAAAATATATAAACACACTGGAGAAGACAGTGCTGATTATAGTAAATGAGATCATTTGCTGTTTATTAAATGTATAAAGCAATTACTTACCCCATTTATAGTTTATTTAAATGTTTACTTTCACTCAGTTTTGTTTTATGTTTTTTCCTTTTTTTTTTTTGCCCCACTTGTTGAAATTAATGGAAGGCTATATCCCATTGAATTAATTTAATCAAACCTATTCTTAAAATCATTCCTTTTTTCTCTGTAATAATAAAACAGTACCTTGTACTTCATCCCAACTAAGCTGCAATCCATATTCAAGGCAATATTGGGTTAATTTAATTTGATTAATTTAAGTGATTTAGTAGACTTAAGGTATGATGATCCAAATTATCCAGACACCCCCAGTCCCAAGCATTCTGAATTATTCTGAATAACAGCTCCCATACCTGTATTGCATAGCTGAAGACCTGTGCAAAGACCTGCTTCCATAGGCATTTGCCACAGGTTTTTTGGACATTGTACAAAAAATATGAATCCATTGTCCATGTTCTGCCTATCATAAATTACATGCAACATTAGTGATTTATCTACAGCAGAAAAAATAATTATGCAGAGAAAGTCATAATTGCAGCATTAAATATATAAAAAAAAGTACAAAAGATAAAGCCTGTCTCTGAAACAGATTTATTAAACTCAGAGCTCCAAACAGCCAGGGTGGTGATATAATGATATGTGTGTTTGGGATGTCTGTTGTTCCCTGTTGTGTCTCACGGTACTTGTTAATTTCTCAGTGTATCGTTGTGGTAGTGATTTTGGCTGGAGCCTTCAGTTCTCCTTCCGTGCCATGCAGACTGGATCTTTGTGGGGACCTCGTCTTGCTGTTTTTGGGGATATGGGGAATGAGAATGCTCAATCTTTGTCACGTCTGCTGAAGGAAACACAGATGGACATGTATGATGTAATATTGCATGTTGGTAAGCACATAAGGATATTTTGGGGAGTAATGTGTGAAATGATGGTTTTGTGATAAAATATTTTAGAGCTGCAATATTTTGGCTATTAAGTGGTGTGTTTGAATATACTTGAGTTGAAATGTGGGACAGAGCATAATACATTTAAATTAGTTAGAGAACAACAGACTTTGGGATACAGAGAAGTGCAGGAACAAACACTAAGTTAGGTTACAGCTACAAATTGATAATTTTCTCACTAATTACATTGATTAGTTAACGACCCTAAAGTTACAGGATGGAGAGGCAGTTGTCGGTTTTTATAGATAAAAAGGAGTTCACCCAAAATGTAGCAAAATGTTTCCCTACAGCATAAAATAGTAATTAAAATTAAGCGCTTTACTGGTTCTAAACTGTTTTTGAATTCTGAAGTTGATACCCTAAGAAAAATATTGAGAAACACTGCTTTACATTGTCTATTTTTTTCAACTCTTTTCTTCATTGAACTTTTTCAGGAGATTTTGCATATGACTTAGACAAGGTAAACAATTTTACAATGTTTCCTTATATTATTTAAGCTGTCATTCTATTAATGCTTTACTTTGTATGGATATTACATATCTATGAAATGTATTTCTAACTGGTGCAAATTCTTATTTACAGGAAACTAGTAAACTTTACTTAAAATGCTTCTGCAAATGGCCAGTTCCTGTCCTATCAATTCACTTACAGAAGCATCCAACATTTTTTCTCACTGAGTTATTCCACTCTTTCTGGTATTACTGGTGTAATCAGATGGTTTTTATGTTTACTAGTAGAAATGTATATTAAGACATTCTCTCAAGATATACTGAATATAATACAAGTTAAAACCCAAATAAATCATTTTTCTAATTTTTGCACCATGTGTTAATTCCATGTTTTTTTTCCCCTCCATACACCATGGATTTCTGGATTGGAGGTTAGTTTTTGGTTGGTTAAAAAGTAGGTGTACTGCCAAACAGAGTTCCTGTAGGCTCACCTGTCCTTACTCAGAGGAAGCCTGTAATACACAAGTTAGGTTGATAGACAGAGATAGGTAGGTAGATAGATATATAGATACTAAATTACTTTCCCAAACACCAGGACACAACAAATGCATAGGAGTGGCACACATTAGAATGGTAACACATTAACTAGATCCATGTAAGATATTTTCTATAAAAATATAAAGAATGCACTAATCACTAATCCAGTTTTGGATTTTTACAGGATAATGCTGAAATAGGAGACAAGTTTATGCGCCAGATTGAGTCAGTTGCAGGCTACATTCCCTACATGACTTGCCCAGGCAATCATGAACAGGCATAGTAAGTGTTTCTATGTTTTACAGTACAATATATTATGTCTATACAATTCTGAGAATAATTCAAGCATTAAGTCCCAAGATGATGTCAATTCACCTTTTAATAATACAAAAGCAGATATGATTTTAACAGGTTGAGCTATTTGTCTATTAACCTGATGGAAATACAGAAATCATTTAAGGGTAAGTTTCTTCAAGAAAACACAGTAAAAGCTTTAAGCAAGTGTTGGTACATTATGCTAATAAATTGTTGTCTGTTTTTTGTATCTAATGTTGATATAACTGGCATGCATGATATGGTGTAATGTATATTGTTTATCAGATGTTCTGTTTTGCATATCAGTTATACCGTAACAGATATTTTGCCTACAGGTAATGCCAAGATGATATGATCTATTCTGAATGTAATATTATGTAGCTTGTGGAACTATGAGCTGCTTTTATGATATTCGGGTAGACATCATAATAAAACTATGGGAAACTGGAAAAGTATCTTCAGATGCTAATGAACATAAATCAACATATTGCCTCTTAAACACTCTGTACTTAATGTTTATAATGAGAATCTGCAATATTCTTCGAAAGATATCCTGCTTTATGTTCTGTAACTTTTCCAATTTCTTTCAGTAACTTTTCCAATTATCGGAACCGTTTTTCAATGCCAGGAAGCACAGAGGGGCTTTGGTATAGGTAAGCTGATTTGCAGATCTTTAACGTAAGTAGACGAGATAAATATTATAGGAAATAATTTAGTGGAATTTGTCAATTTCTCTACAGTTGGGATTTGGGCCCTGCTCATATAATTTCTCTGTCCACTGAAGTATATTTCTTCATTAATTATGGAAAGGAATTGTTGGATGAACAATATCGATGGCTGCAGAAGGACCTTGAGGTCAGATATAACCATGTTCAAATTGTATATAATGACTCATGATGATCAGAAGAGAGTCCAAAATTGAATTATAAACTTCTGTTATTGCTCATCACTTCCCTACCCCACCCCAGATATGGAATAATGTTGTCATTCTTTTCCTTCTTCTAACAGGAGGCCAACAAACCTTCTAAACGATCAGAGCACCCATGGATTATTACAATGGGCCATCGTCCCATGTACTGCTCCAATTTTGACATGGATGATTGTCTTCAGCACGATTCTGTGGTGAGCACAATGGATAGAATTATAAAGGGGAAATAACCAGGAGTCAGGTTATCTGGGTAGGACAATATCCATAATAAGGCGGTCTCACACTTTTACACCGGTTCAATTAGAAAGTCCTGTTTACTCAGATTTATCTTTTGGTAATTTTGACTTTATCTGTCCTTCTATATATACGACGTGACATTGTTTAAAATACTGAATTCCTCAGTCCAGTCTGAGGTCTTCTGTTTAGTGTAATGTGAACAAGACAATGTAATCATTCCAAATATTCTTTCTGTGAGAGATTCTTTCGCTGGTATATGTTGTTTTTATTCTATGTCCTAATCCTAATTTTTATTTTACATGAGGCCTACAAGCACTGTGCCTGTGTCTTATAAGGAACTGCCTACTCCTCTTCCTATAATTGGGGGCAATAGAAATAGTGGAAATAGGGAAGGGCTTGTATAACTAAGCACTGGGTTATAGAAGAGTAGTTTGGGTTATAAAAAAGTGGGAAACAAACAAAAAAGGCTGGTTACAAAAAGTTTGATAAATGGGTCCCAGGCAATAGGCTTTCCAATGATTCACTGATAACTACATCTGATACCAGGGATGAGGCATGGAAAAAAATTAATTTATGAGCATAGATCTTTTCTCAATTTTTAGGTCCGCAAAGGAATATTTGGAGGACAATATGGGCTAGAAGATTTGTTCTATAAATATGGTATTTAATACACTTTCGACTACAAAATGTAGACTTTTCTTATTCAAATAAGATGTGGTGATGGCTGTGAATGATATAGATGTTTACTTGCATACTTTTACTACCTGCTCAAAGGTTCCACAGGCCTATTCATTTAAATATAATCTATACAGGTAGTGTGACAAATACCCTACATATAAAAAATTCAAACTCACTACTTCAGCATAATGCCCAACACTTGTGGGCACATATTCCTATGCCATCTTTCTGGTATGCCTGTATCACCCTTTGTTTAACAGTCTAGCATACCACATTGGTAGATAGAGTGGGAGATGTCAACTTTCAATATTTCAAGATTTTTGGTAAATAAATACAAATTTGGGCATTTAGGATTTAGAAATCTGAAGTCTAATGCAAAATGGCACTAGTAATTGTTTGTTAGGGAATAATAGATATATGAGATGCTAGTTAATAGGCTTGTTGATAGAAAAAAAATGTTTGTAGCAGTTGCAGGCAGAAAAAAACAAAAAAAAAAAAGCAAAAAGCCGATTTAACAATGACATGTTTCCAAAGGGCACAAGGAAATTCTTTGAATGAGAAAAAATTAAGTTTATCTGTAGCAATGGAAAAAATATATTTGCAATGAGAACAGGAAAGTTGAGGGAAACTCCCAGTGAAATCATACACAATAGATCATCTCAGAAATAAGCTTGATGTCTTTTAAGAAAAATCAGGCAATACAAACCTGCTATATTAATTAAGTATTTTATTCATAGACTAATGCTACTGCTGTTTGTAATAAGAGAGGATTTTTTCCCCTTTTCTGGGGGATGCTTTACAATGTTCCTCACAATCAGCTAGACACTAATAAAAGTGTAGGGATGTATTGAATGCACTTGATTTCAGCCTTATTAACCTGTTATTCAATTGTACACTTATTCATACCAACATTAACGACACCTCTATTCTCTTAGGTGTAGATTTAGAGATCTGGGCACATGAGCATTCCTATGAACGTCTATGGCCTGTCTATAACTATACAGTGAGTATGCACAGACCAAGGCTACAATAAATGGGTATCTATAACTAGACTGCCATTATTTTTGCTAGCTAGCTATATAACCAGTAAACTACTGTCCATTGGTCTGCACCTACATGGTTAATATACTATGTATAGTCATGGTCTGAATAGTCACGGTTGTGTTTTCAGCACACCATCAAAAATCACATTGATTTTACAATGATGATGAAAATTTATTTTAATAAACTGGGAAAAAGTTAATATAGTTGTTCCCATGGACTTATATAGAACTTGCCGGCTTTTACTTGCCAAGTTTTCTAATGTGATGTTTCAAGTTTTTTCTTCTTTAATAAATCATGACTATTGCCATTTGCAAAGAATATTGGGTTTCACTGGTCCTTCTTTTTTAACTTTAAAATGTGTAGGCAAGGTGATCATTGTGTGACAAAGGCTTAAAGAGCTGCTATCATGTCCATTTAAAATGAAATTGAAGGCTTAATGAAATTGGACAAATTAGTTTACAGTGTTGAGGATAGTGCTAGTTCCAGCTAGAACTTAATGTCTAAAGCATTTTATTTGCAGAGATGTTTCAGAAAGCTCTCCTGTGTTTCCAGGTATATAAGGGATCTCCTGAGGCTCCGTATACTAATCCCCCAGCACCTGTTCATATAATCACAGGCTCTGCGGTGAGTTTGTTGGTAGTGGGGTTGAAGGCCAACCTGCTCATCTTTGTCTTTGTCATGCATTATATTTGTGAGAAAGGCTACAACAGGGCCTTATCTTTACCACCTGGCCTGGCTGGCCTGCACAGCACTTTTATATTTTTATATCTGGCATGAAGTGCAGCGCACAGTCAGACCATGCTAAGAAGTGTTGCAAAAAGAGGTGCACTTGTCATAAATGATCCCTATTTTCTGTATAGAAATTCATATAGGCCATTCCTTTTGTAGCCCCCTTTGAAACATTCCTGATCAGATCAAAAACTACATTTATTTCTGCTATTCTTTTATTAAAAAAAAAAATACATTCATTGGACAGATAAATTACAGATCAATAGGGAACCCTGTGGGTGGCATTCAGATCTGTTCATCTTTATTAAAAATTTGAATTAATTGAAGTGATTTAAATGTGCTACTGATTCGAAAATGTGATTGATTAAGAAAAGAAAAATGCTTAGCATAGCCCTCCAAGGATCTAGGCTTTCACACAACAATACGATCATCGTATTGAATGACATAGTAGGCTATGGGCAATGATACATTTCATTTGTTAAAGGGCAACCTCAAAATAAAATTTGCCTAATTAAAGAAAACATAAGCAACTTTCCAATATACATGTATTAAAAATATCCATTGCTTTTAAAGTTTTTGTAAAAAAGACTGCTACTGAAAGCATAATTTTCTTAATTCCTGGTTGTTCCTATTTAAGCAATGTTGCAAAAGTCTTTGTTCCCCAGCAAAGACAGGTCTGTTATACAGCTGCCTTGTCTTACATTGTATCAACAGTCTGAGCCACCAGGGCAGAGAATAAAAGGGAATGACAAACACTGCTTTCAATAGCAATACGTACACAAATGACTTAAAACCCATAGAAAATTTGTATTAATGTATATTGCAAAGTTGCTTAGACTTATATTTTCTTTTATTGGGTACATTTTTAATTTGGGATTGACTTGCCCTTTAAAGTTTTTCCCAGTGGATTTGATCAATATCCTATTATATATAAGATATTGATCAAATCCCCTTTACTGGAAATGTGATAATGCTTTCACGAAAGATTGATCATTGTGCTGATAATTGCCATTGATTGTTATTGATGGATTGCAATTGATTCTTCAATAATGATTAGTTTGGCACTTTGTGTATATATTATTGTATTGCATTTGTTCCCTTTAGGGATGCAATGAAAGACTAGACCCTTTCTTCCCTGTGCACCGAGAGTGGAGTGCACTTAGGATTGAAGACTATGGTTATACAAGGATCCACATTACTAACAAGACACACATACACCTCCAGCAAGTGTCCGATGATCAGGTGCCTGTTTTGTACACATTATATATATATATATATATATATATATATATATATATATATATATATATATATATATATATATATATATATATATATATATGTCCAATCCATTTAGGCATGTGCATGCCTGTGCCAATCAATGTTACTTATGAATATGTGTGTTTATAAAATGAACTGTGCTCTGTAAGAGGTGCAGAGATCTGAATTGTCTGTTTTTTCCTTTTAGAATGGACAGATAGTGGATGATTTTTGGCTCATTAAGGACAAGCGCTAGGACCGAAACTATCCTGCATATCCTCAGCAGGTATCCACACACAAAGTAATCTTACAGAAGCTTTGGATATATGTTTTTTTTTGGTGACCTATGTGCCTACCCTATATTTGGCATATATTGTGTGTTTGTTTTGCGTTGTGATTTTACCTGAATAATCCTGGGTCATATGATTGTGTTCCAACTGAATGCACATAACAATTTCCATGTAAATCAATTGGTAAACTTCAATTGGATTTATATCTAATCGGATGGTAAATATAAATTTGTAGAATGCTTCTGCAAAGAAAATCAAAACAACAGCACTGGTTAAAGTGAAAAATCAAAAAAGGAATCTTGTATGGAACTACAGATAGATAAATTGTATGTTGTCCTTCTAAGGAAAGCAGGGCCCCTTTCCACTTGAGTGCCAATGATACAGAATCAAGACCATTTCAGCAATTCTGTACTCAATAAACAGGTTTAGTTTGTTTGTGCCCCATATCAAGAAAATTACACCTACCAAATATATGCAGGAACAATAAACTAAATGTATTAAAGACACAAACACACAAAAAGTGTCATACACAAAGTATTTGTACCCTGTCAGTGCTGTTAGGCTCATTTTGTTGCCCAGGGGTACCTTGTAATTTATACATGCCTTTGCCTACTAACTTACAACAGTATGACATGAAAAGTCATGTTTTTCCTTTAAATGTTTCCATTTTCAAAAAAATATATGCTAATACATGATTTTAAATTCATACCTATGCTGTGATGGCTAATTAAAGGCAAGTTTTATGATTGATTATATGTAACATTTTAGGGCTGCAGCTGAAGGCCCATAGCTCCAATAGAACCCAGACAGAGTTCAAAGGCTAACCAGACTATCCAATGGCCAGAAAGCCAAGAGATTGCAAAGTTGAATTCATGCCTTTATTTACCAATATGCCCTGTAATGTCTTTTTAGTGCTGTTACCTAGTAATAGCAGTGGCTTTGGCACCAGGGCCCCTTTGTTTTGGATTAAATAATGAGTGGGGGGAGACTGATAGGGACATCTGTTAACCTGGTCTTCTGTAATTACCTTTCCCATTTTACAAAAGACTCACATAAAATCACATCCATACCTGTATAGACTGTTCTGCTCCCAGCTACAGACTAATCCCCTAATATAAAAAAACGTGAAACAAAACATTATTTACTAGGAAAGCTGTTTTCCATCATTTTTATCTAAAGTGTGCGGGGCACAGGCCACTTTTTTATATAAATATGGTGTATGCACCTGTAGAACATTGTACTATGTTTGCTAACCCTGATTTCAGCGGATACATGAAAATGCTGCTCCAAAGAAATTTTACCACAGTCAACAATGTCTTGAGAAATGCATTGAAAATAAAGAGGTGCAACTCAACATTTGTAATTTGTTTCTACTTGGTTCTGTGCTTGTTATTTATATATATATATATATATATATATATATATATATATATATATATATATATATATATATATATATATATAGAGAGATTAATAAAAACTCTTTCAGATTAAAAAAAAGTGTTCTTGATGTAAATAAACCTCAAAGCAAAAGAAAGCATGTCACGTGACCACCCATGTGATGCACAAGCTGCATATAAAGAAATGTGTATTTAATTTCTTTGTTTTGTTTCTTGTTGTTTAATTATGGATGACATTTGTTCTACTAGTGTTTTATGTGTTAATATAGATTTCTTGGTTGGCTAATAACTGTACCATTTAGTACAAACATGCTTGAAGATTGCTACTTTTTAAACAATGAACAAAAAAGTCAACAATGTTAAAATATATATATCTGTAAGAAAGAACTAGAAATACTGGGACTTTCATCAACCAATTATTATTATTGTAATAATAAGCGAGGCATCGTTTCTGTCCCCATTGGGACCTTTCTCAAGGCTTCAATGGGGACCAATGATGTTGCTGGTCCTTTGTTGCAGTTGTATTTTTTTTTTTTTACCTTGCACCTGGGCCGATACTGGAGGTGATGTGCTGTCCTTCACTATATATATATATATAAAGTCAGTTTGGTGAACGCACTCTTACCGGATTTCTTTCAAAGTACATAATAGTAAATGGACCCGCACTCCAATGTTTTTGTGAAAAAAAGTGATGAATTTTATTCACAGATCCATATCCAACGTTTCGGTCCATACTGGGACCTTTCTCAAGGAGAGGGAGGGAGAGGGAGGGAGAGAGAGAGAGGGAGAGAGAGAGGGAGAGGGAGGGAGAGAGGGAGAGAGAGAGAGAGAGAGAGAGAGAGGACCCAACCCCAACCGACCTGCAGATTTTGGGCAGGGCCACACATCACTACTGTCCATGATTTAAATGAAGGGTTGGCGTGTCTTAATCTCTACCAGAAGCACAGTAGGAAGGGGACAGCCAATCACAGTGCTGCAGTAACACAAGCAAAGGCAGGCTTCAGTTCCCTATCAGGTCAGCCTAGCTGCTGGTTGGTTCCTATCCTACAGTGCAGTATACTGAGTGTTGCTGGCTCCCCTGCACAGCCTGGGAAAGGAGGCAACATGAAGTGGAACAGATGGTTGGGACTAGAAGGATTTTTGCAGAAATTGTCAGAAAATAAACCTGACTTTTTCAGAATTTTCTTCTTGTATTTAAGAGTATAATGCAGTGGCACATTCTTGTTTTTGCACAAGTACTGGACTCCTCTGCACCTTGCAATCGCACTATCTGCACCAATCGTGTATTGGCCCGGCCCCTAAGAAGCAAAATATATTTGTACAAATGTATTTTGAATTAAAAAAAAAAACTCCTTTCAAACGATTAGTAAGTGTTATTAACTGATCACTTAACGTAAATTGTAGTATAGCTTGAGGCAGAGGGACTGCAAGCAAACTGCACAGTGCACACCTGGCATCCCCATAAAGAGCAGAGTTCAGTGCCACCATTACAAAACTAGCTCTAGCATAAGACAGGCGCATACATATGACTCCGCCCCTCAGGGAAGGCAAGTATGAGGTTTCATTTCTATCAAGGCTGGGGTTGGCTTTTGTCACAATTAGAACAACGTCAAGCCTGAGTACATTTCTGAATGTCTTTCCGTTCCTCGACCCCCAAGCACCAGGCTCTCCCTTCCTCCCTGGCACTACACTCATAACATTGCGAATTTGCGACGCCCGCAGCTTCCGCCTAACCACCGCCTTTTTCAGGAAGTTAACTTGGGCAATTTACAAATTCTCATCTAGCCAATTACAACCCGCCACTCTCATGACTGACAGCTGAAATCCATTGTCCCATTGCTTAGGACTTGCATTACGATAGCTCTGCAGGCCAATAGGACGGCGGCGTTTCGCGTTGCCTAGCAGTGGTTGCTAGGGGAGCTCAGAGCACCCGGATGTTGGATATTATCGGACAATATGGCCGCTGCGATTAGAGGAAATTGAGAGGACGTCTGGGGTACAGGTATGCCGACTTTCTTTGTGCTGCTACAGCTAGATATTTGGTTGCGATTTATCTGTGAAACGGAAACCTCTAGCAGTTACCTACTAAACCAAACAGAGCACTTACCAGTTATCAAGTTGCAGAGAAGTTGCCTGTGTGTTAACGGGAGGTCCCCTGTTTGTCAGAGCGCTGCAGTGGGTGTAGTTACAGTATGGTGAGGGCATCGTTACATGAATTTGGTATTACAAGTGACGTCTTGTGAATGCAGTGAAATGGTGCAATCTGTGCGATTATTATGCAGAATCCAATAAGTGTCCAAATCATTAAAATTATGCTATAACCAGAGTTTCTGTCGACATTGGTGGGATGGAACCTAAGCAAGCATTTTAATAATCAGATGCACTCCTCTGAATGTTCTCTATCATATTGACGTACTATAAATATATACATAATTGACTTAACTCCTAATATGATGGAGACAACAGAATTCTAATGCAGTTTGCAGTTGGTCTTTATAGTCACATTGACATTTTGTGCTCTGCAGTTGCAGGGACATGGTTCCTAAGGCATAAACAACAGTTTAAAAGTTAGACTAGAAGATGAAGAGGAATCCGAAAGAAAAATGAGCAATAAGAATAACAACTGAAACCTCACAGTCTATATTTGTTTTTTTTTTGACTGTCGGGGTCCCTGACCACAACAGCCACATGGATTTTTATTTGAATGCTGGTAGAATGGGAAGGCTAGTGGGTGAAAAGCCATACAAAATAACAAATACCAATTGATCGGTTGCTCTGTAATATGCTAAAAGTCGATTAAGTTAAAGGTGATTGCACAGAAACAAAAGTATTGCAGCAGTGTTGGAAAGTTTCCTGTTTTGAGGATGCTCTTGAGGACTCTTTGAGAAAGTAGAGATAACATTGAGTTGGTTCCTTATCCAAGGCAATACTCACCAGGCCAAATTTAAGCTGGCCACAGACGCAAAGATCCGATCGTACGAATCAATGTACGATCGGACTTCCCCATCTCCCGACCTCCCACTAACCATTCCGATCAAATAAAGTACAAAAGAAAAGATCAGCCGTTGTTCTGCCCTTGACAGCAATCGTACGATAGTTATGTCCGACCAAAGCTAGTGACAGTCTCCCTCTGAAAATCGTACGATTGTCAATACAGGCAGAGATATTACCTGCAGCCGACAGAAATCTTTTAACCTGTCCAATCGACTGATCTCCGCCGGACGAAAAATCGTACGAATCCTTGATTCGTACGATCAGATCTTTGTGTCTATGGCCAGCTTTATGTGATTATCCTTATTCCAGCTATACTAATCAAAGAACATGAAAGGCATTGTTGCAGTCTTGGGCGGGGAAAGCAAATGTTAAAATCATTTAAAATTATTTTAACGGCTCAGAATTACATTTGATTAGATCTTAATTGCCATGTCTTTTAGCTATTCTTCTAGTGATGTATTCTAAACATTATAGATGTGTTTGGGTGTTTAACTGAAATGTCTACATTGCAGTACACTGATTGGAGCTGTGAAACCCTGCATTGAAAATTATACATTTGGGAACTTACATGGGGGGGGGGGTTAAAACAGTTTGCACCTAACAAGGATTCAGTACTCCAGGCCAGCAACACAGTGTGATTGGTTTGGCATGCTTGGGACAGAGTTTTAAATGTTCTTCTTTCCTTTGTAGGAAGTGTCTGAAATATTTCACACGGGTAAGGTTTTATTGTCTATGAATGCACTTGTCATGCCTCAGTGGCATTCTGTCAACAATTTGCTTGTTAAACATGGAGAATGCTAGTGGGGCAGCCTGCAAATGGCTATTGTTACATGTATGGCAAGCTTTTGCTGTTGATTTTCTTCATTGGTTCACTGGAGAGCGTTCAGGGATTGACACTTTTGTGTTATATGGCATAGGCCTTGTAGACAATGTGAAGTAATACATTTTGGCTGTACTATGACTAGTTATGGCTTACTTGTCAAGTACCTAAGAGGCAGTCCATGAATGCTTCACTCTTTGCTTGCATGTAAGGCTTTGAGTGGATATCCTCTGTTTCATGTGACATGTTGTATAGATTTAATGTGTTTTCTGTTAAGCCTCTAATAGACCTTGTGCAAGTCTTTCAGGACTCCCAAAGAACTGGTGCTGTGCTGTCGATGCAAAGCTTTGTACTTATGTGATATATGCTTCTATTTACTCATCTCTGAAAGGCAAATAGCTAACAATGTAAACTTACATTTATGGTATTATGCAGAGGGACAAATAATGTGCATTATATTAATGGCGCACCTGCATCAGCAGTTCAGTTGGATTTGTTCTAGCTTTGTTTAATTTCTACATTTTCATTGCAGCTGAGTTGTAGAAGTGTGTAGCTGAATAATGGGTTAATGGGTGGCTAAATCTACATGCCAAAACAAGGCCTTTAGAATTATTTTGTTATTGTGCCATGACTAGCAGCCAACTGTGCCGCCCTTTTTAATATCTCGCCCAATTTCAGTTTGTCCCCTGAAGTTTGGGCTTGCTTTTTAGAATTTATTATGAGTCTGTCCTATTTGTGACAGTGAACAAGTGTTGTGGTAGCCTACTTATACTCCTGCCTTGCTTTTCAGCACAGTCCATACTAAAACTGGGAGTTGCAGGTGCAGAGCAACAAACAAATGCTGTTTCTACAGTTTGGGTTCATATTGCATAGATTTATGGCCATAACAGAGAAGCCATTAAGATGTCATTCTGCTGATACTACTATTATAATATTAATAAATATCCCTATATTAAAAATCATATGTAATGTGTCTAATGGTATATCCATAGCCAATTTGTAAATCCAGTCAGTGGTTTATTAGATGAGAAGGTCTAAATTTGTGCTTTGTTACCCAGAAACCACTGTTTGGATTTAAATATAGAGCCTACACACTGGTTAGTGGAAACAGTTTCTTTTTTAAAAAGCCCCCAGTGAGCGCTAGGCTCCCTGCACTTGGTGTGAAATGAAAACAAACAATCCATTTATTCCCCCAACCAGAGTTTGGGCCCTGTTGTGGGAACATTTTTGAGATGACTGGTGCCCTTTTATGTGTTTTATTAAATATGAAATTCCATAAAATGAATAAGATTTGTGTTTACCATAATATGATATATAATGATAACAGTAGTGTAGTTTATGGACTCTTATAGAGGGCTGCTATTCTTGTTTTTTCATTAATCCAAATGTCAGTATTTAAAGGGGAACTCCACAAAAACATAACTTAAGCTTTTTTTACATCAATTAAAAAAATATGCAAACTTCATGATTTTTAATGGTTTGGAACAGTTCTCTAATGATCTGTCTGACTACTTTGCTGAGCTACCTGACTACTGTTACTTTGTATCAGCAGCCATCTGTCCTCAGCCTGCATCCTTCAAACCCTACAATTCCCTGTACATGTGATTTCAATAATGAACAAAACATCACAGTGCAATGCATTGTGGGTAATGGAGTTCCTGCATGCTGTCTGTAAGGGGTAGAGAAGTTGTTACAATTTGTAACATCAGTGTTTAGTCCCTCTTTCCCTGCCAGGATTTCAAATGATGCAGAAAGAGAACTGCTAAACAACTGGATTTCAGCATAGAAAATTGCATTTATTCATATATTTTTTAAAGAAACAGGTAACTGTGATGGGTATATTAGGGGGTTCTGTGTTATGTGGGCCTCTTTATCAAATTTTGGTTTGGAAGCCGGAGTTCCCCTTTAAGCACTAGTTTAGCAACGTGTCCTCTGCCTTATTTTGCTTAGAATAGGCTTTATTGGAATAAATGGATATGGTACTTTGGTTTGTATATGTTTTAATTAAGGTGTTTTTGGTCTTTAGATCATCTTTGAAGTCTACCAAATTGGTTTAGTACCCCCAGCCCATAACAATATTATAATTGTATAAAGACATCTCATTTTCATGTTATAGTATCAGTATTAAGAATTGTTGCTTTTTGTAAGTTGTCATCAGCATAGTGGAAGTTTAGAATGGGAAAAGTGGATTAAATAAAACAAATTTATTTTCCTAGCCGATGTAGGAAGCCTGAGAGTATTATGTGAGCAAGTGATTAGTACCTGTTTAGTGAAGCTTATTCAATGTATCGTAATTAATCAGTCATATTATAAATCACAGATTTGTGTGTAAAAAACATATGTCTCAATTGTACTCTAACCTTTTAGTTTGTAAACTCTTGTGAGTAGGGCTCTCTAATCCTATTGTACTCTGTAAACCCTTGTTTGTTATTTACTGTTTGCTCCCTGTTCATTATCTAATGTAAAGCACTGAGTAACTTGTTGGCACTATATATAAATGATAATATTGAATATGTTGGGTGCACTCTACATTCTGTGGAGCTGCTGTAAGAGATCACAGGCTGTGGTTGTGGTGGTGGGGGATGGATGTTGGATGCTTTCCAGGTTTCATTCCTGAGATTTCATTTAGAGGACTCTGCTCATGTTGATACATTGGCTAGAATGCCCTTTGCTTTTATCTTCTAACTGTCCACTGTTAATAGTTACATTAGGGCTGCTAAATTATCCATTTAAATCTCTGTGTAAGCTGATTTGCCAGTGGCTTAGGTGACCTAGAGAATATACATCCATAACCACTTAACTGTATTGGGACATATAAAGATGCTTTTGGCAGTTTTGCTATACTCCATATTTTTTATATATTGTTAGGGTCTGTCTTTGGCAGCAACATTCTTTCTTTGGCACTAAATCATTTTAATTGCACACAATTATATATACAATTTTTGTTTCCCCATATGTACAGTGCTGCATGTACAATTTGCACCATATAAATAATACATGCATACATGTTTTCTCCAAGTATATTGCACACTTCTTTACTAGTGGTATATGTTCCTTTACAAGTCACCAAGATACTCTAAGCCCCATTCAGACACATCAATTATTAATAATATTTTTAAATCTCCTTACTAATCATGTGCAAGAACTATCTCTACTGGTCCAAAAAATGCTGCTTACAAAACATGCATACCCAGTGCATCAGACTAAATCAGACTGTGGTAAACTGGGGTGTTATAACAGATTCTCATTGTAGTAGAGGAGCTTTACTCATGAACTTTGGCATTCCTTATACACAAATGCCATAGGCCAGATTAGAGGTCTACACTAATTGATCCAATTGGTGTGAAGCACCAACTGCCAGGGAAAGGCAGATAGAGCTGAAGCTCTCAGTTAAAAGTAACTAAAACTATTGTGATCTGGCTCTCTGAAACAGCAGAATGCAATTTTTGAGGAATGAAGTACAGATATGGGATCTATTATCCAGAATGCTCGGGCGTGAATTTTTCTGGATAATGAATCCCTAATTTTGATCATCATACCTTACGACATACCTTATGACTACGACTTCCGACCCGCACCGCAGCTCATAACGTCGATTGTATGCAGTATGAGTAGTGCCATCTTAACTACTTTGCAGAATTTAAAAGGGTGTTTTTGTTTAGTAATATGTTGTAATCTTTTAATATATCCTGAGGTATGCTGAGCCTTTTCAAAACAAATGCAAACTATAACGGTCTGTCTAGAATTTATCAAAGTGTGAGGGGCCTCTTGGAGATGGTCCCACTGTCTCTTTTTACATTCCTTACATAGTTTCTCCGTCCTCCCCTGTCAGTGACCCCCTCACCCTGGGCTGGAAGAGTACCCGTTTCCTTTTGTTTATATCACTAAGTGTAGTCATGTAGTATGCCTCCTGTAAGTGTCCATGAGGCAGGATATACAGAGGAGAATTATGAGATTTAGCTGCTATTAAACAAACGGAAGCCTAGAATATATAACAGCAGTTATTAACATGGAAATCCATCCTATCTTTCTATTTCCTAACCGTTTTATTCATTTTATAATCAGAATAGTTATGACATCACGGTATTAATACCTTTAATCTTTATATTCACTGTATTTTATATGTGTACTACAGTGTTCAGTGATGCCCAACAGAAAGCCTGGGTACCTTCCTTGCTCAGCTGTAGCATTCATGTAGGCAGCAGTATTCTGAGACGATTTGCAGTTAGTCTTCATTTTGTACTTTTTGTGTGTTCTGAAATATTTACATTTTTTGTTTGTGCAGCTCACATGTGTGGAATTTCTGTCTAGTTGCTTGGGCTTATTTGCCACTAGCAACTAGACAGTTTGGAAGGCAGGATTGAAGATCAATAGGAGAGGGTTAATCAATTAAAGATAATCAATTCAAAATAAGAATAACAATTAAATGCAGCTCTTGCAGATTAGTATTGAACTATATTTATTAAGCAGCACATTATTCTGCATCGCTTTACAATAAATGGGTTAATACACTGAATATACAGAATTACATACAAAGCAACCAATAACCTGCCCATAAGAGCTTACTGATCTGTTTTATGGTTCCACTAGTAGATTTGGTGCATGGGCAGATTTCCCAATGAACAGCAGGGGACGAGGAGTTGCAGCTTCTCTTTGCTTCCTGCTCTAGTGATCATTCATGCTATCCAAATGAACAGAGCACTAGCACATTATCGTGTATTGTCCTCGTAGGGCATCTGTCTTGGTTCAGTTCTTGGGCCGATTGGTTGGAAACCTTGTATGATGTCCCTGTGCATGGCTTAAGATACCTTGGGCAGACTTTTCTGACAGATCTTTCTAATTGTTCATAAAAATTGTGCTGCTGATGTCCAGCTGGCTTCAGAATATTTCTAGACCCCAATACACCATTGATATATAATTATAACGTGGTAACTATAATGTACCTGGGGCACATCAACCCCTGCCTACAAGCGTGTAGTACAGTGATTAGCACTGAATCAATTCAAATCGATTTTAAAATGTAGTCTGTGCCGGAAAAATATATTTTTAAAGACAATAAGTGATCTGTAGAATGCCTCAATGAATTTAATATAGTAAATTCTAGCCCCAGTTTCTGCTTTCAGTCACAGAGAGTTCCTACTTATTGCTTTGTTTCCAGTTATAAGGTCATAAGTAAATAATTGCCTTAGAGATGGAATGACTGTACTTAAGTGTTCGCTTTTTATTTCTGCATAATACAAAGCCTTTGCCACCGGAGTGCGGGAAATTATTTTTGTATAATAGGTGCCCTTTAAGTATACCGAGTTTCATGGGAAACCTGCTAGTTACTTAGTGTTATTTTACAATTTTTGATTGATACAATTTTTTAAACATTGTTTTACCTGGTTATAACCTGGCTGCCATACATTTGATAATACTTAAAGGGGTTGTTCACCTTCCAAACACTTTTTTTTTCAATTCAGTTGTGTTTAGATTGTTCCCCAGAAATAAAGACTTTTTTCAATTACTTTCCATTATTTACTTTTTACTGTTTTTCCAAAATCTAAGTTTAAAGTTGAATGTTCTTGTCTCTGGTGTTTCAGTCTGGCACCTCAGTAATTCAGGCGCAGACTCTGAACTGTTACAATTTTGCAACATTTAGTTGATACATTTCTCAGCAGCATCTCTGGAGTATTAGCAACTATTGTATCAATTCTAACAGCTGCCTGTAATGAAACCCAGAGATTCTGCTCAGCAGGGACAAAGATAAGAAATGTATCAATTTAGAACAGTTTACAAGGTCGGCGACCCCCCTCCAGCTGCTTCAGATGGTGAAAAATGACACTTTACACTTCAATAAACGGTCACACAGAAAATAGAAAGTCATTGGAAAAAGTCGTTATTTCTGGTGATCTATCTGAAAACTAGTTGTTTGAAGGTTAACCACCCCTTTAAAGGGCAATTTCCAGCTTCCAAACCATAATTTGATAAAGAGGCCCACATAACGCAGAAACCCCTAATATACCCATCACAATTACCTGTTTCTTCAAAAAGTATGAATAAATGCCATTTTCTATGCTGAAATCCAGCTGTTTAACAGTTCTTCTCTTTCTGCATCATTTAAAATCCTGGCAGGGAAGGAGGGACTAAACACTGATGTTACAAATTGTAACAACTTCTCCACAGCTTACAGACAGCATGTAGGAACTACATAACCTGCAATGCATTGCACTGTGATGTCCCGTTCCTTATTGAAATCACATGTACAGGGAATTGTGGGGTTTGGAGGATGCAGGTTAAGGACAGATGGCTGCTGATACAAAGTAACAGTAGTCAGCCAGCTCAGCAAAGTAGTCAGACAGATCAGCAGGAGAGCAGGGGGCTAGACTTAGGGAACTGTTCCAAACCATTAAAAATCATGAAAAGGCTGCATATTTTTTAATTGAGCCCGCATTCTGGTTGGGGATAATAGTAGTTTTTTAAAAAAAAAAAAGCCTCCCGCCAGTGCTAGGCTACCTGCCCCGGAGGGAGCTCCCGGTTTGAACAGCCATGTCCGGTCAATCACATGCACATAATGAAAAGCTGCCCTGAATTGCTCTTTATTTACATGAGATCATGTGTGTTATGCGCATACGAGTGACACAACATGGCTGCTCGCACCGGGAGCTCCCTACTGTTGTCCCCAACCAGTATGCGGGCTCTATTAGCCCGCACCTTTGGTTAGGGATAACATTTTACCCAACAGCTGCCCTTTAAGTTATGTTTGTGTGGAGTTCCCCTTTAAGATTCATCCTCTGTAGCTGCTACTCTCTGTATTCCCCCTTCCATTCATCAGGGAAAGCAAATAGTAGGACTATTGGTGACCTACGTTAACCATGGGGCCCAGTCAGATGCAACAGACAATATTCTTAGACCCCAAAGGAGCAGGGCTTGCCATGAAGGGGATGTGGCAGATTGGTAACTTGTTTGGGCATAACTGGACAAATCAGGCCATGGTCAATTTATATGAGCATTCCCCTTATTTGTCAGTGCTGGGCAGGCAGCGGGCTAATAAATCTTAAAATACAATTTGACTCTCGGTCAGTTTTTTTTTGTTTTTTGTTAAGCTTTCTGCAGTTTTCTCCAATATGGAACTTGAACTAGCATCTGGTTGTTAGGGTTATGGTGGCCAAACACACAAAGACATAGATTAGTGTGATTATCTATAAGAGTATGGTTGCCCACCAATCTCAGCGGATATTCGTGTACTATAGATATTGGTACATTCAGGGATCAGGAAGGTGAATTGAAGAGGAACTGCTAACATACTATGTGTGGCACCTCGTATGCTCACTCCATTTGGCCCATGGGTCCGTTAATCGGAGAATGTACCATAATGACCTGTGTATGAGGTTTTACTTAGTAAATAGAAGAGTAAATTGAGAGTTCTTGACCATGATAGGGACCATAAAAGTCCCTTGGCTTGATATCTGGCCTGTGGTCCACCAGTTGGACAGCCTTGCCATAAAAAATACCCAGATAGTAGCAATCATGGCAAAAACTATTTACAGCTTGCAGTGGGCATATAGTTTTTTTAGCAAGAGATAGTAGACAGTAATGTTAATTTACCAATATGGTTGAAGCTTTTCATCAGTATAAGTAAACCGTAGAAATCCATAGTTAAGTACTAAACTTTCCTTCTTCTAATGAACTTAAAGGAGAAGTAAAGCTTAACTAAAGAAGCAGCTAGAAATGTTGTACATTATGTTCTGGGCTTCTGTACCAGCCCAAGGCAACCACTGCCCTTTAGAAGTGAAGATATGTGTCTCCAAAGATGTCTCAGTAGCTCCCCATCTTCTTTTCTGCTGATTCACTGCACATGCCTTGTGTTGCTGTCGCTTACTGAGCTTAGGGACCCACTCACAATATACAGTACACATAAAATATAATTGTCGCAATATAAGGCTGATAAGTAATAAATAAAGATAATTACTACATGGCAGCTCAGAAACCAGTGTAACTAGCATCAGAATTTAATAATCAGCCCTGTAGTATCAGCTTATATTACAGGACAACCTCATTTTCTGCTTGATAATTTGCAACAACCCCTAAGCTTAGCTTCTCAACAACTGCTCAGAGCCCACTGAGAATGTGAGTGTTGCAGACACTTTCCAAGATGGTGACCCCCTGTGACAAGTTTGAAGTCCTGTATCTTTGTTGCTATTGAGAAGCTGAAACTTTAGGCTGGTGCAATAGGTTCAGTATATAAAACATGTCAGTTTTTGCCATATTAATTTTTAGGGTTTAGTTCTTCTTTTAAGATATCAAAAACAAATGTTGTAGTTAGATGGTTGCTATAGGTTTCTGTGCTTATGAGAGTCTGGACCCGTGAGTCACGAATTGTTAGTCTGTTTACACAAAATAGGGCTTGGAATAGTTCATGTAAGATCTGGTTTCTGCACAAAAGCCAAGACTTGCTACTGAACAGAAGTCCTGGTAGAAACATCGAGCGACAGGAATAGAAGCAGTGAAAAGCTTACTTACTTATTTAAGACTTCAGTTGCAAAGTGCAATCCTGAAATAATTTCTGAAAGGGATTTGTATTCAGATTTCATGTTTTTCTGTGATGGAATGAAAATCTAATTGCAAAAATGTAAGCCGTACAAAGAATTTTTGATGACGTTCCTTTGTTTGTATAGCTTTAGTTAAAAGGAGCAGTACAGGTCTGATTTCTTTCTTACTCTTCATGCGTGGTTGGAGGTCTGTGGTTGTTAAAATATCTCTGTGGGTTTTCTATATTTT
Organism: Xenopus laevis; assembly: GCF_017654675.1. NCBI lineage: Eukaryota > Metazoa > Chordata > Amphibia > Anura > Pipidae > Xenopus > Xenopus laevis. Next base: position 72,104,050 of record NC_054385.1, read on the forward strand.
GCTTGTCCTGCAATTGTTCATTGAGCTTGGGAAAAAGTCTACCTTGCTTTTTCCTGTTCACAAGCTTTGATGAACATCTGATACGAAAGAATATCTGCTATGTAGCATTGAATTAATCTGGTAGGGGGTGCTCTGAGACGGTAGGCCAGAATCCGAAATCCATCTTTATTTAGCAAGTACATATCATCTAATCTCTGCTGTGACAGATGTCCGTATTATAGCAGTTGCTACAGTGTTTGTAGACAAAGTGAATTAATGACTTGTGCATTTAATGCTGAGAAGCAGCTGTTGTGATGTTACTTATGTCAAGTATTACTTGTACCCTCAATGCCCCAACTCATTCATTCTGTACCCTTTCTAGTAATGTTGTTTGGCAATCAGCAGCTGCAACAGTAATGTGAGTATGGACAGTAGTCAAAACGTAGGAGTTAGGGTGAAGATGTTATTTGATGCTTCCTATCATTTCAACTGTTTTGCTGGCTATGTTTTAATAAACATAATAAATGTGGAGGCGTTGTAGCCAATGAGGGAGCTTCTTGAGCTGTCAGTCAAGAAGAGGCTCTGGCGGTGGTGCAAGTTAGCAGGAATTTTTGCACATTGTGCCCCTAGATATTCCAGCAGAAGAAAAGTGGGATAGATTGTGTTTTGGGGCTCTTTCTGTTTGCTTAGTCTGGAAGTTATGTCAGTATAACCCTGTCCAGGGATAGCTGCATTAATGCTACATGTTTATAGTTCTTATAAATATAATTTTTCCCCTATTAAAGCTGAGCAACACCAATCTATCTGGAAATATATTTTTCCATTACCTTACATGAGCATAGCCATTACTTTCTAGAATGCCCAAGATCTCTACAGACCACTCTGTATGGCATCACACATTTATATTAATTTGGCCCCAAACCTCACAGAATGCGATCTTGTTTCCTGAAGTGTATAATGTTTTAGTCCCTTGTTGTAGGTAAGGACCCCTCTATATGTATGCAGTTATTCATGTTCATTTTTGCCATGCTAATAAAATATTTGTGAGGCAGTATAATGAGCAGTGAAAGTTTCCTTTCTAGCAATGACATAAGAATGAGGCCACATCATTGTACCTGCTTGCTGGGTTTGTTTATAATCTGCAGTGAAAGCAGAGAAGCATTCTCTTTGTAGCTTGCAGCTTCTCCTTCCTAAAACATGTCCTATCTTCTGCAACTTCCACTGATGTGTTTGCCTGATCAAGAACTTGCTTCTCCTGTAATTCTGGAAAACCTGGCATCTGTTCAGGCATATAGCCGAGTCCTATTTGTCAGAGAGTAACCGAGCATAATGACAGTGTTTTTGGGTGGCAGGCATTTCCCTACATGTATAAATGTGATACTATGTAACAACCTGAGGAGTTCAGTAACTGCATCTGTGCTTTAGAATCCTTAGTATATGTGTTTTCCTTTACCTCCAGCATTCTTTGTGGAATTCAATAAAAGTGGATAGAAAGCAGAAGTGAAGCGATCCTGTTTCCACATCTGTAGATTTAATATGTCAGTGGGAATAAGGAAGGTGGGGTGTGTATTCCTGGAGCTCCACTGAGCTGAATATTTGCAGACTTTCAAGATGGACCAAAGCTTTTAGCCTAACATTCCCTATCAAGCTTGTTCTGCACATTCCTTTACTATCTGCTACATGCATTTGCACTAGCCAGTCCACTCTCTGTACATTCTTACTCATCTCTGTACTCCCTGCTCTGCCTTTCTCTCTCTCTCTACTTGGCTTCCCTTCTGTCCAGTGTTTTGTTTTCCTGTGTCCTTGTACATTTTCTTTATGCTGCTCTCCTCCCCCTCCACTCTTCCTCCCATGTTCTGGGGAGGAGCATTTTTTCAACGTCATGAAACTGGCTGAGGCAGTGCGAGAGTGTGAGAAAGCATATAGGGCCTACATAGCAGAAACAGAAAGTCTTCCATTGCGGATTCATCAGTCGGATCCTGACTACCAATTAGAAAGGGGAGAAACAGATTCTCCCATTGAAAGCTTCTCTCCTGGATGGCTGTCATTTAATCGGTCTCTATGGTGTCTGGAATAACAGAAGATAAGGGTGAGTGTCCCCATACGTAGTACTAATAGTTTTCTATCCATATTGCCACAAGTGCAAAGTAAAGAGAAAGTAATTATTTCCAGAGTCCTTCTATGGGTCACTAATAGTCACAGCTTTATGCTCAGAAATACATTTAATTTAGCTTAAATATTTAAATATTTCCTTATGGAAACAGTGTTGATACTATGGTAATCAGATTCATACATTTCTTATATGTAATGGCATACTGGCTCCTGACCCTTTTAACACAATAATATGGGTAAGGAAGAAAATCACATCCACAATCTGATCCTATTTTTGTTCTGTAACCTTTGTTTGTTAAGATATTTTAAGACCCCCTGTTTCGTATAAATTAATGGAAAGTGCTGCATAGCTTGCAGACACTATTTAAATAGAAGATGATGGAACCGATATAGGGCCTTCATCTCAGAGCAGACCTGTCCATCTGGAGACTCACTGGCAGGTTTTCGCAGTCTGGGAGGATTCATGCCCAAGGTCTCTACAGACCACTCTGTATGACATCAGACATTTGTATTAATCTGCCCCCAAACATGTCAAAGAGAGAATAATTGGCCCTTGGCATGGAACATTTTGGACAACACTGTTTTAGAAAGTGTCTATGTTTAGGTGTGGTTAAACTTTCCCTGATGTCATTGTGCACATGACTGTGAAACTTGAAATCTGAAATCTCAACTTTAGTAGATTACAGGTTTTCAGGATCCTTTTCTGGATTATACTTGGAAGCTGTTCCATGCATTAAATACTTTTTCTGTGCACATTCCATTAATTTGTCACATGCAAGTCGTAATTCCGTACTATGGATACTCTTTATCGTGATATTTGAAGTTGGTATTTCAACAATCAGTTTGGGAGAAAAACACTGTTGAGGCAGTAGATACCAATGTGCAGTTCTAATTGAGAGGCAGATCTGTAAAACGGGTAGCATGAAAGTTCTTTAGAAGCACAAAGAGACTATTTTTCATCATACAAAAAAGTTAATTGTAAATTTAATTAATTTTGTATCATTAAAGGGGGCATATTTTAAAATTGCCTTCATTATGTAGGCGGTGATAAATAATGTATTGTGTCTGGTTTAAGTATGTGACTAAAACTAAATTACACCTTTGTTGAAGCTCCCCTCTGGTCTGTTGGCTGTTGCAATTGAGTAGTAGTTATAATTGAAATTGCCCAGAATCCATGGTAGGAGGTGGGTAACTAATTACAGCTCTGTCTTTACACAAGGAATAATAAATTGCAGTTCCATGTCTGCCTGATTGACTGCAGTCTCTTTTATAGCCTGGGAAAGCAGCCAGCCGGAAGTAGAATACATAGGTAGTACTAGTAGGGTTTTGGGGTATATTTCCAGTAAAGTAGCACAAAAAAAACATTCATGCTGTTTTTAGAGCTGTAAATTGCAGTGGAAAAGTTTTTTACACACACACACTCTCACACACACACACTCTCACACACACACACTCTCACACACACACTCACACACACACACTCTCACACACACTCACACACACACACTCTCACTCAGTCTGCTAATAACAATAGGATGATATTGGTGATGTATGACATTCCTGGCTGGTTTCCTAACTGATGTCTCCAACATGTTCTTTGTGTTAATGCTATATCGTGCTTTTTACTGAACAATCCATTTTACAAGTTTGTCTTGATCCTATGTCCACATGTATGGGCAGATTGAGCAGTAGAAGAATTGTAGGTTCAGTGCAAAGTTTTGCAATTAAGTGTGGAACAAACATGACATTACTGGTTGTAGTGACAATGTCCCTAGTCTCTAGTGTAGGCATTTGTCTATTTCGGTATCTCATGTGACAAGAGAAGGAAAGAGTGCAGCTGTGACAGATGATCAACTTGATGACCAAGCAAGTAGTAAACAGCTGCTTTTGCTCTTGGAAATAATAGTGGATTGTGCTAGCATGCTTATAAAAGTTGGAATTACTTCTGAGGAGTAAGGTTTAGTTATGGAGTTTTCAACGGATTGGCCTGGGATCGCTGACTTTATGGATACTTGCTGTAATAAATTGCTTATCTTTCTTACTTACTGTCTTTATTGATCAGTGTTCCTTTGGTCTCTATTAGCAAACATTTAATGCCGCATTAGAAAATAAGTTCAAGGCTAAAGGTTTATGTCACTGGTTGAACCTATAGGTACAGATTAGCAGAGGGGCATGTTCAGACCAGTCAGACCAATTTTGGAGTGGGATCACGAACTATATGTGTGTGTTATCCATATATTGATATCTTAGGGGCCGATTCACTAAGGGTCGAATATCGAGGGTTAATTAACCCTCGATATTCGACTAGGAATTAAAATCCTTTGACTTTGAATATCGAAGTCGAAGGATTTAGCGCAGATAGTTCGATCGAAGGATAATTCCTTTGATCGAACGATTAAATCCTTGAATCGAACGATTCAAAGGATTTTAATCCAACGGTCGAAGGAATATCCTTCGATCAAAAAAAGTTAGCCAAGCCTATGGGGACCTTCCCAATAGGCTAACATTGACTTCGGTAGCTTTTAGATGGCGAACTAGGGGGTCGAAGTTTTTATAAAAGAGACAGTACTTCGACTATCGAATGGTTGAATAGTCAAACGATTTTTACTACGAATCCTTCAATTCGAAGTCGTGGTCGAAGTAGCCCAAAAAAACTTCGAAATTCAAAGTTTTTTACCTTCGAATCCTTCACTCGAAGTTAGTGAATCGGCCCCTTAGTGTTTCTTTAAAATAGCAGCATTTTCTGCAGCAGTGTAAAGTACATAGAAAAAAGTCTCCATTTTTTTTTTTTGTTTTACTATAAAGAGGATAGGCAAAAACATAGTTTTGTTGAAGTAGAAACATTGGTATCTAGCGTAATGAAAATATTGGGAAGTGGGTTGTTTTGCAATGATTTACTTTTTAAATTATGGTTCCTGGGTAAGCGCCTTCTATGTTTTTTGGTATCTATGTAACTACATATACAGTTTTTTGAAAATAACAGCAGTTTTTAAAAAATCCCTTGCTTTGTCAAATGGGTTCTTTCACTGAGAGAGTCCATACTATGACACTAACATGCAAATGAGTTCACGAGCATGCTCAGATTGTAGCACTACCCTGAGTATTCTACCAAGAATGCCTAGCTTTAGTAAACTCATCCACTAGAAGTATCACAAGATTTCCCTACTTTGTCCTCAGCTCGTGTTAATAAACCATGGGTAGAGATGTGCAAATTATTTCTTTGCATCCCTGTGACCAACTGTCCTTTCAAAATTGCTGGTTTACTTTCAAATAATAACCCTTAAAATGTAGAGCTAAAGCCTATTTCAAATGAGTTATTTCATCAGTGCAAAGTATAAGTAACCAACTGGGAAAACCACAGAGGTCAGGGTGAGGAGGGTTAAAGGAAGACAAAAACCCATGAGGAATCTAGATAGTTACTGATTTATTGGACAATGTATGGGCTTTTTGGCATAATCTCACTGGTTCATTTATGTAAGCTTTTGTAACATATACCAGTTGTAGATGAGCGATAAGTTAATAAATAAACTATGCATAAATTTAGAATGATTGGTTTATTAATGTCATATTAAACAAAGGTGGTTTTTTTTTTTACTTTTTTCATTTTTCCCTTTATTACTTCATGTAATGCTGATGTTGTTTTGCTTACTTGCCTTGTTTGTACCTTTTCTTTTTTTTTTTTTTTAATTTTTTCATAAAATTACCTCTTGTAGGTCCATTAGCTACCATGTTTGCTAAGAAGAAGAAGCGGGTTGAGATCTCTGCTCCATCAAATTTTGAACACCGGGTGCATACTGGCTTTGATCAGCAGGAACAGAAGTTCACGGGTCTTCCGCGACAGTGGCAAAGCTTAATTGAGGAGTCTGCCAAGAGACCCAAGCCACTTGTTGACCCCTCCTATATCACAACAATTAAACATGTCCCTCAAAAGGTAAATTCCCATATTACTCAGATCGTTTTTGTAGACAAAGCCACACACAAAATCTCCAGTGGTCTCTGTCATACTGGGTAGTATGGGCTATCTCTCGGCATACAAGGATATAGATCAACTGGTGATGGTGGAAAGGTTCTCAGGAATTGTTTGTGTTTGCTTGTTTTTTTTTGGGGTAGTGGGGGTGCTTTCATGCTCTCTATGCATTGAAGGGTAAAGCATGTGTTGACTTGCTAAATGTAAGCTGCAGTGTAAAGCTGGCCATGGCTGAGAATTATTTTTTTCCCTTAGACTATTGTGCGTGGGAATAAGATGTCGCTGGATGGGTCCTTGGCATGGCTTCTGGATGAGTTTGATGACATGTCAGTTTGCCGGTCGAACTCTCTGCGTAGAGAAAGCCCCCCGTGTCAACCCCGAGAGGACCGTTTTCACCAGGAGAATGGTATGAGTGAAGTCCGTGTAAGGCAGCAAAGAGAAGATGGACAGAGAGGGTCAGAGAGGAACAGATCAGAGCATCACAGAAGAGAGAGACAAAGAGAAGAACACAGAGCAGTCCCCCAGCAGCCACGAGGACAAGAGCCAAGCAACAAGCATCGGCCACCACCACCAGACTATCCTAAAGATATACCTGAGAAAAGAGGTCCTCGATCACATGAAAAGAGTGATGGGAGACGAGAATACCCTGGAAATGACCGTGGCCATAGTGATCCTGTAGAACGAGTAGTGAAGAGGGATAAGGGAGAGGAAAAGAGGCCTAAGTCAGCATACACTAGTGGAGAGGGCAGCCCACAGTCTCCTAGGGACAAGAGGCCACTCTCTGGGCCCAATATCCGCACCCCTGGCAGTTCTTCAACAGACGGAGTAGTAAAGCAAACAGAGACAGGAAGGCCATTCAATACCTACCCCCGTGCTGAAACAGACCCCAGTAGAGGTGCTGCTCACCAGGTAATAGAAGGAAAACAAAATGTGTTGCTCAGTTGTTGAAAATATTTTAATTACAGTTTTTTCTTAATGGAAACTGATACATAAATTCACTGGGGTGTGCAAATGTGTTAGGCACCCCCCTCCCAGTGAGAATTATTGCTTACCTTAGACTCTGGAACATTTCTTCTGTTAACTAAAAATTGTGCTGGTACGGTGTACTGATGTAGGAGTCCCACATTTCCATCGTCTCCTGTTTCCCAGGAATTCAGCCCTTAGCGAATGAGGTGAAAAGCTGAACTTCAGGCAAAAATCTGGCTTTTTGCTGTACTGCACATTTGTACCTAGCCTAGCTCTGTATAGGGATCTCCAAAGTGTAAGAAGGTGGTGACTTGGCACTCCTACTGTAGTACATGAGCTGGTGCCATTTTTAGTAAACAGGAGCACCAACACCAGGATCTCAAGTAAGCAATTTGCAGGGTTTCTAAAAATGTGCCCCCTCCCATTAATTATATACTTCCTTCTCCTTTAAAAAGAAACCCACCCACTTACTAAAGCGCTGTGTATGGGGAAAAATGTAGTTGCCGGTCCTGTTTTAATGTCGATGGATAAACCAGGCCTAACACTTAGACTCCTTGTGCCTAAATGTAGAAATATATGACTACTACCGTAGATCTTTTCTTTGTTTTGTGAAAATGCTTATTTATTCCACAATTTCATTGTACTCCTTTATTCATCAAAGGCATAGAAACAAGGTTTTGGAAAGGGTGTTTCCAAACCAAAAAAAAAAATCTTTTCCTATCCTGCTCAGAGGCCATTATGCTTTGTAGTTTATGGTTTGTTGTGTGTAGCGTTTTAGCAGTGGTGGGTGGTTTTAATGTCAGGCCCGATCGACTGCAGACTGTAGAATACGTTTAATATATCCTTACTGAATATTTCCTGGTTATCGTTTAGGTGTCCGATTCCCGTTCTACTGTTCCACTTGACTCCAAAAGCTCTGTAAGCAAAGGCTCTTCCCGTCCTCAGCAAGGACAAGTTAAGCCTAAGCCTCCAGAAAAGCCTCATCCTACACAGCTTGCCCCACACAGCTCAGATCCTCAGCTCTCCCGTCCTGTTCAGACCCAGCATCCTGCCCAGCCTCGTTCTCCACAGAGGGAGCCACAGCGAGTGTCGCACGAGCAGTTTCGGGCAGCCCTGCAAATGGTTGTGGATCCTGGGGATCCAAGGACTTACCTAGATAATTTTATTAAAATTGGAGAGGGCTCTACAGGAATTGTTTGCATTGCTACCATAAAGAGCAGTGGAAAACTTGTAGCCGTAAAAAAAATGGACCTTCGCAAACAACAGAGGCGGGAACTTCTCTTTAATGAGGTGAGATATGCTTTAAGTTAGAAAATATTTCCTTTTTCTGAAAACAAAAAAATCATGCTTTAGAAAACTTAGTGCCTTCTTTTAGCGTGGATTGTAATTTCTACTAAATTGTGTAATTCTTCATGTTTTGTACTGCAGGTTGTTATAATGAGGGACTATCAACATGAGAATGTGGTTGAGATGTACAACAGTTACCTTGTGGGGGATGAACTATGGGTCATTATGGAGTTCCTGGAAGGAGGCGCACTTACTGATATTGTAACACACACAAGGTAAATAGGACAGTGTTTAAAAGAAAGCTGGGTGTTGGGACATTTGGATAGGATGCACTGTGCACAAACTGCTTTAAATTCTTTCCACTTACAACACAGTAAACCCTTAACTAGGAACCTGCACATCTGAACCTCCTTTGGTACACTTGCGTCATTGTTGTGATATGCAAAATTTGCAAATTCTCAAGGATATTTCATAGGCTCCAAAACATGGTGAAGTATCACTTTGTGGCATAAGCACCATGCAGCATTCCTATCCTAAATGCCTTATTATTTATTCTAGCTTAATACACAGAACCCTAATGATATTAATCATGTTACACTATAATTTCTGCTCCACAATAGCAAGTGATGCATTTTTCACAGTGACCCCTTGCATTTTTTTTTTATTGTAAGGGTAACGGAACATGGGCAATATTGGGTGCATTGTCCTCAGCAACTTTTTTTAGTTGCCCAAAGTCAGAGCTCCAAAAAGTTATAAGAAGGAATTTCCCACCATTATTTGTGAAAGTAATATTTGCCTTTATTCATTTGGCTGCATGTTGCCTACGTTGATGAACCAAATACCACCTTATATTCTGGAGATGGTCTAACTTTTTTAAACCTAAAAAGGAGTTTTTTTATTTTTACTGATATTCTGTTCTTGAAATGTCTGATTTAAAATAAGAGACATTTGTTATGATGAAGGAATGTTTTGTGTTGTCTGTGCCTTGAAATCTTTGTCTTGCTCAAGCTGTTTGCCTCTGTTCTATGCTTTGCAGTTTATCTGCCCCAGTACTGCCCAATGTATATGTACATAGGTGTTTGTAAGTAATATGATGCACACAAAGGGTTTTAATCTGTTTCCATCCTGTCATAATGTCACTTGCTATTAACTATGACTTTGCAGAGCTGACCCCATATATGTAGGAACTGTTTCTAGTATCTTTTACATAGCATGTTTTCAACATTTTTTCAACAATTGTTAGTAATAGCATTCACTGGAAACCCTTATTATTTTATATATATATATATAGTGCTTATATCTTACATCACTTTTTAAAGAGAAATAATGTTTAATTCTTCACACTAGTCCTTTATTCAGTGGACCTTGCAGCCAAGTTTTCCATGCTATATACACATTAGTGTCAATATCCTCAAAAGCCAATTTACCTACTATTATATATTTGGAGAATTAGCATGGTATGACCCTCATATAATTGTGTTGATCCTAAGAATGTAATTGTTTCTAATGCAACACTCCTTATCATATTATTATCATAATCTTGTCTCCCACTAGGATGAATGAAGAACAGATAGCTACTGTCTGCGTGTCTGTGCTAAAAGCTTTGTCTGTACTTCATGCTCAAGGGGTCATTCACCGAGATATTAAGAGCGATTCCATACTGCTGACACATGACGGACGGGTAAAGTGCAGCTTTAGTATCTTACACTCAAATTGCTTTGTAGTGTTGGGTTGCTCCACTGAGGCTTTATGGGTAGTGGTTGCAGTTGTACTCATGGAAAACAATGTTAATTAATAAAGTTTACACTTTTTAAAAGGCTAAAACAATGCCATTTGTTTATTGGAAGCGTGCAGGTGTTACTATTTGTGTTTCTTCACAGAAATGTAAAACAACATACATTTTATATGAGCAAAAATTCAGAAGAAAAAGTATATGAAAACTCATAAAAGGCTAAAATTCCAAATTTTAATGAAATATATACAATGCGTGGCATTTACATTTCTAGGATACACTATTGTACTACAGTACTGTGTTTCTGAGCAAACTGTTTAATGTTTTTTTTTTTTCTTTCTGAATTGTTACCACAATACAACCACTTCATTCACAGTGGCATATTTTACCTTCCAAATTATCTCTGTATTTTTGTCCTCTATGCAACATATTCACTTTTGATTTCTCCCCACTGTTTAATAGGTGAAACTTTCAGATTTTGGATTCTGTGCTCAAGTTAATAAGGAGGTGCCACGTCGTAAATCCTTAGTTGGCACACCTTACTGGATGGCCCCAGAACTAATTTCACGGCTACCATATGGACCAGAGGTAAAGTGTTGTGGGTAGAGGTAAACTCTAATTGTACACTTACCTATGCTGAACCTTGTATTTTCTCCTTGCATGCAGGTGGATGTTTGGTCTCTTGGGATAATGGTGATAGAGATGGTGGATGGAGAGCCTCCTTATTTTAATGAGCCTCCACTAAAGGCAATGAAAATGATCCGGGACAATCTTCCTCCCAAGCTAAAAAATGCACAGAAGGTAAACCATCTTACAATTTGAAATGCGTGGAAATAGTCATTAGTACCACTCCTTCAATTTCCTCAGAGTGTGTGTGTGTGTGTGTGTGTGTGTGTGTATATATGTGTGTATGTATGTATATATATATATATGTATTATGCAGTGTTAGTAGACTTAAGGTACAAAGATCCAATTATGGAAAGATCTGTTATCCATAAAACGCCAGGTCTCATGCCTGTACTGTTTTGTGCTTTCTACACTGGCTGTAAATGGTAGAGCATCACTCTTTGCCACTGTCTGAATATATTGGGAGATTTCTACAGTTTTCATGCTTTTAACTGTAAGATTAATTTGTTACTGTAGTGCCTTTGTTCCAGTGCAAAGGAGCTGCATTAGAAACACTGCATTATGTATGAGCACTGTATTCTACTTCATGAGAAACATTATATGCTGCAGCCCCATATTAGATGGTTTCATTTACCTGGTAAATCTTTATTGACAGAATACAGTGCAGATATTTCTGTAGCAATGAGTAGTGTGGTTACACACACACCACACACAGCACACACACACACACACACACTAAAAATTACTTATTGCTTTGAACTGGCCAATGGATATTAATGGATAGGAGATCATTGCTAGTAGCTAAATATTAGCATCTACATAAGTCTTATTTGTTGCCATACCAGCATAAACTTTTGAAAACTCCCTATGCCCCTCACCGACTACGTGACTAGAAGCCCAAAATAAAGGTGCTCACATGATGTACCGAAGCACAATGAAACGTACAACACAACATAAATATAAGTTGCAAAACGGCTATATGTTCTATGTTACTTTGCCAGTAAATGGCAGAAAACTGTCTTCATTTCTGGCAGTAGCTAGTACATATTAATTGCTATTAACACTTAGTTGCTACTTTGTTATCCTGGTAATAGTTGGTACATGTGTGCTTCCTGCTAAATCTGGCAGGAGAAATGATGGTTGTCATGAACAGTAAAGATCAGAATTCTCTTGGAGGATTATAGTTAAAGGCCGTTACCTGGCAATTTGTAGATAATTACAATCTGTTATTTTGGGATTAAGTGGAAGGGGATTGCTCTGGCAGTAATTGTTATATGACTACTCTTTGACAACCTGGCAGTAGCTATCTGTTAAAATAGCTGCCAGTAGATGTGTTATACATAAGTGTGATCATTTATTTCTGGCATATTTCTATGTAATAGTTGGTGTTAATGAATCACAATTATAAAGCTTGGACAAATTCCCCTTTAAGTTAATTTCTAAATCTGATACCTTTGGTGCACCAATTGGTAAAAGCAAAATATAGTGTTCCATGTATACAAATACCATACTTCCACAGTAATACTCATAGCTTGATTTATAGCAAGTAATCGCCACATAATAAATGGCACAAATTTTGCTTAGGCACAGTGCTTTATAGCAACTGATAATATGGTTGCTTTTAAACAGGTTTAGAAATGTCTGTGAACTGTCTAGAAACTTAAGTTACTTACTTGCTTAGGTAACTTACATATCAAGCAAAGTGAAACTTGACGGGGGCAAACTACACTGACCACAAATAAATTAAATAAATTAAACGGTGCACCCCAAAGAACCAACTGACTTATTCACATATTAATTAAGCTTTTTAAATGTTTAAAAAAGAAACTCATTATAGAATAAAATATTATGGGATCAAATTACTGAGTTGTACGAGGGTTTGCTACATGAAATTTTCAGCAGTGGAATGACTAGTTATTGGCCCCCATAACAAGATCATTGGGCCTCTTCACTTATGCAAAAACTTTGGTTACTTTCAAAGAAACTTACATAACTATCAAGCAATGACAGTGTAGAGCAGTGTGATAGGGGCAGGTAGGTGGGCAGAGTTTAAACTTTGGGCGAATTACACTGACCCCTAATGAACTAAGTGGCTAATTAGCACATTAATTGAAATAATTATGTATAGAGTAGCATCTGTTTATATTGGGATCTGTATATTTATTATTAGTATGAGTGTCTCCTACATTAAAGGGATACTGTCATGGGAAAACATGTTTTTTTTCAAAACACATCAGTTAATAGTACTGCTCCAGCAGAATTATGCACTAAATCCATTTTTTAAAAGAGCAAACTGATTTTTTAATATTGAATTTTGAAATCTGACATGGGGCTAGATATATTGTCAGTTTCCCAGCTGCCTCCAATCATGTTATAAAAAATTATAAAAAAATCTGTTTGCTCTTTTGAGAAATGGATTTCAGTGCAGAATTCTGCTGGAGCAGCACTATTAACTGATGCATTTTGAAAAAAACATGTTTTCCCATGACAGTATCCCTTTAAATTTTCAGCATTAAAATGACTGGTTATTGAGCCCGGAAAAAGAATTGTGATGGGGTAATGATACCAGGGAGCACAGAGAACTGCTGCTTAAGTGTCCTTTATTCACCACACGACATGTTTCGAGCTGCAAAGCTCTTTTTCAAGGGCTTCACTTAGACTTTATGGTTATTGAGCCCCACAGCAAGATATATATATATTTATTGCATTTGCTTATCAGTGCTACAGGGACCCCTATAGTTCCTGGGGCCCCAGCAGTTGCATGGTCTGTTTCCTCTATAGTTACACCCCTGCTTTTCAGTAAAATGATTGTTGAGTTTGTATCATAGTAGCTGTGGTTTAAAAAAATATATAAAATCCAACAATTTCAACCTTTTGTCCCAGCATAAGCTACCTATCTCCTAGTTATTTATTTGTGAAGTGCACACAGTGGACATGGCATAATATTTTGGTACAGCGTGCTTGTGTTCATGGGGAGCTCCTTATAAATAACTTGTACAGGTTCCCTTAGTTTCTCGTGGTGGCCCTGGATAGAGCACATCCCCTAAAAACATACAGACTGATCACGAACCTTTTTGCAAATATGGGGGGTTTTGCCTACTTTTTGTAAACTTGCTATTATGATTCCCTAATCTTTACATTTATCTTTGTAGGTATCTCCGTTACTAAAGGGATTTTTGGATCGGCTTCTTGTTAGAGATCCCAGCCAAAGAGCATCAGCAAATGAGCTTCTTAAACACCCCTTTTTGGGTAAAGCCGGACCACCATCTTGTATTGTCCCACTAATGAGACAGAATCGTATGAGATGAAGAGAAGATGACACTTGACTTTCACCCCACTGAGCACCACCAAAGATGGAGAAGAATGGGGCGGAGGAGAACATCAATTTGTCAAACACTTTCACTTTATTTCAGTGTTGTATATACTACTGAACATTCCTCTTCCACCATCTCCCCTCATTCTTCTGTTCTCTTGGAGCGTACTGAAGGAATATGTTAAAATATCTCTCCAGCCTAAGGGTTATCAGGTAATTTATTGCTATGATCTGTGGACATCTGACCAACTTGCTAAAACAGTGAAATAGTGGTTTTAAAAGAGAAATATAGAGTTTGGGTTCTGAATAATAGTGAATCAGTCTGGATCACTTCTAGCACTTGGACATAAACAAACATACCCAATAATTACCTGGGACTGAACACTGGAAAAATTCATTGAACTTTGGACAGGGTACAACTGGAATTTTTCCCTTGGAGGACAGAAGTAATGTTTGTCTGACATATTGAGGAATGAATAGGAGCTTTATCTGAGCTGACTCTGTTAATTATTTCATCTTGCCAATGTGTTTTAGCATACCTAATGGGATTGCAGTTCATTGCATTGATATGGGGTGCCTAAGGGTTCTGTACAGACATGGCTTGTTCTAGCTGGATCACTCTCTCTGCATGTACTGAATCAAATGGCACTTAAGAGTGACTAAATAGATTAACCACCATATATGATATGCATAACTCTGTGCTTGATCTGTCTGGATGGCTGGTTATTTTCCTGGACCATAGTTGGTTATAAATTCCCACAGTGGCACTGGATTCCAAGAATGTAGTTTATTATCCTGTTCTTCCAAAATGTCATATTACACATTTCTGGCCTGCGCTTTCACTACCGATGTCATCTCTCTTTAGCCAGGTCTTTTTCATAGATAACACTATGTTCCAATCTGTTCCAATCCACACGATAAAAGCACTACTGCCACTACGGATCATAATGTTACTATGGAGATTTCCTATATAGGTATGGGATCCGTTATCTGGAACACGTTATCCAGAAAGTTCCAAATTACGGAAGGGCTGTCTCCCATAGACTCCATCTTATCCAAATATTCCAAAATTTTTAAAAATTATTTCCTTTTTCTCTCTACTATTAAAACAGTACATTGTACATTGTCAAACTAAGATATAATGAATCCTATGGGGTTTATTTAATGTTTACATGATTTTCTACCAGATCCAAATTACGGAAAGATCCATTATCTGTAAAACCCCAAGTCCCGAGCATTCTGGATAACAGGTCCCATACCTCTACCAGGTATTGCATTGGGCCAGCATGCAGAGCATTATCACACCATTTACTGTAGAGACTACACCGATTATACATGGTTATTACTGAGATAGTATGATTACTACCTTATTTATTTTTGAGAGATCCCTTATAGGGATGTAGTAGTTTCATTCTGGAGGATTCCATGCCTCTTTATATACTGTGTGGGCAATCTTTTCGAAAGAACTGTATGCAATAATTATGAACGGCCAGATAAATACTCTATTTACTAGAGGGAATGCTTGTTTATAGATAACCATACTGTAGAGGGATATGTTTACCATATTCGTGGCCTACTATTGGAGAAAACTGTGGGGGTACTGCAATAAAATCAGATAATATATCATTCCCTATACACTACAGACTGATTATGAAAAGAACAATTCCCTTGTGTTATTTACTAAAAGTTGGATTCATTACACTGGCAGAATACAGTGAGCAGTGCTAAAATATTTTTTTTAGCATGGTCCCTTTACAGAGATGTGTATTACTGAAAGTCTGTACATAATGGTAGCTACTAAGGTAACCATGTACTCCACTACATTATATACTACAGCGGGGAACGATTATGACTTGATATGTCTAACTCCCAGTTTTCTGCTTAGATGTTTAGCTAAATAAGTTGAAACAGACCAAAATCTGCATCAGTGTCTTGCTGACTAAATACAGCAATCACACACCAGTAGAATCAACAGTCATGTTTATGTATTTTGTAATAAATTAAATATTTAATAATTTCAAAACATAAACTGCCAACTGACTGTCCACGCAAAAGGCAGGATCTTATTGGAGAGCCCACTTGCATCTTTAGGTAGGTACTGGCTCTAAAGACCTGTGGATAATGGGAGTTTTTTAAGTCAAGCTTCTAACCATTTATAGAAAAGGGAGAGAAAACAGGGGAGACAAGCTCTAGTACAAGAGTTGTTGTGGGACAACCAGCCTTGGTGGTAGTGAGGCCTTAGCAGTCTGAGGGGCTTGGTGGTGAGATTTGAGGAACAAATGCCAACTTGCACTTCCAGATACTCCTGGAAGCCCAGCACGTAGGTCAGTTAAGGTGAGATTTGGGACATCACTTATTTGTTGTCCTTAATATTTCTGGAAACATTCATGAAAGGCTGACACAACATAGTTTTCATATATATGTTACCTTACAATAAGTTAAGGGAGGAGGTTCAGACCAAAAACATCCAAAACCTACTGCTCTAGTACTATTGTGACTCAAAGTGGTGAAGATTTCCAGTTAAAGTGCCAGTAAAATCAAAAATATAATAAATATGACGTATATTACATGTATGTTTATAGATTCAGCGCCTGCATTTCTTTTATTTTAGCAATAATGGCCCTTGTATAACAGATTTAATTCTGTGAGATCCCCTGTTCCAATAAATGGGAATAGGTGCTGTTTGTGCCATAAGCCTTAGAGCTTCTGAAGGAATTACTCAGTGTTTACATGTAAAAGGTAGCATTTAAAAAGAATGCAAAGGTTTATGAAGCCCTTTTAGATTTTGCTTTTACTGGCCCATTAAGGAAATTTCTTCTTAAAACAAAGGCATACTAGTCTACCAACAAATGCAAACATAAAATGGGCATTTGTGTGTTACCCATCTTCTAGACAAGAAATCTCATTCTCTGTGGAGGGATCTATAATTTTATGATGGCACGCAAGTCTCAGGATTAATTGTTTTCTAGTTTTAAAATAGCACCATGCTAAATTCTAATTAATGAGTCCAATATGGTATTTTGGTTAGTGTGTCTGTGCATTCATTCTAATGCAATCATACAGAAATTGCACATGGACTGCTTTTCAAAATTCAGTTGTTTTTTTTTATAGTTTCTCTTTGGATTGGGTGTAAACTCCTTTGTCATGCCATTTCTCTGTATCACAATCGGTAGTGCCTTACTGCATTTGCATGTTCACAGGTGATATCGTCTTAAACATAAGACAAGCTAGCCTGACAATCATATATCAACATGAAGAATAATTTGGAAGCAATAGTCCCAAGGAGCACTGTAACCCACTTGTAATGTTGGGATAGCTCCTCCGATCCCTACCCCTTTTCCCTTTCGTCCTTCTCTTATTGAACACTGGTTATAGTTTTATACATAAATATATATTTATAAAGTGTATGTTTTGGAAAACACTGTAGTAATCATGCATTTGATCTGAAGTGAAAGCAGAGCTGTGACACTAAGGACTGCTTTTCAGTTGATTTGTAACAAGATATTCAAATGTATTTTGCATTTTCTTTGAACAAAGTTGAAATAGAAGTACTAGTTTTACAAATACAGTTTTGGACTAAAAAAAAAAAGAAAACGTGTGCTCTTATTCTAATGTTTGTCGTTTGTTACCTTTGAGTAATTTTTTAAAGCATTGTTTGAATGTAACTGCTTTACACAGCTGGGGACACACTCTTAGTCAAAATGGCTAAAAGAGAAGATCGTTGGCCCATTTAGTGAGTTTAGATTTGATCAAGCAGTTTGATTTTGAGCTTACTGTTAATAGGGGTGCAGACTTCATAGATTGACCATTGATCCCATCTGATTCTGTTGGAATCTCCAGACAAAACATCATGTAACAATGCCTCTTCTGGGTGAAGGGAGACAGCCCCCCACTACATCATTGTAACTAGCCCAGCTGACCTCTATGGGTTTTATGCAATCAATGAGAAGAAAAACATTTAAGAGGCAGAGATCATGAGCAATCATAATGTAAAATTGCTCAAATGCAAGAAAAATCTAGCTGGCTAGGACATATGTCAGAGACTGCTTCTAGAAACCGTGTATTGGAAAACAACTTTCCTCCAGCCAAGATTCCACTTCCCACAGCGTCATCTGTCTTCTCTGTCTTTGCAGGTGTGTTTATCACAGAACAGTTACAAGGCATTGTGAGACTTGGAGTCTTGGCCAGAGACCTGCCTGATACAATGCTGCAATGGTAGAAGTAGTCTGAGAAATACAGAGGTGCATTAGAAGAGACAAACTGATTTTAATTGCAATCACTAATACATTTACAAGTAACCTTCAAACCATTAAAAATATATAATATAAGCATTGGATTGGGGAAATCTGTGCAGAGTTAAATTTTCTTTCTTTATTCAAAAGAAAAAAAAACTTTAAAGGGGACATTCCTTTTAAACCTTTACATTCTCAGATTTTGAGCAATGGCAGATATTTTTTCCTGCGCATTATTTCCTCACTAGAAACATGCTGTCAAAATGGCAATATACACAGGTTTATGGAATCCGTTATCAGAAACCGATTATCCAGAAAGCTCCAAATAACGGGATGCCTGTCTCTCATAGCCTCCATTTTAGCCAAATAATCCAAATTTTTTTTTAAAAAAATCCTTTTTTGCTATAATAAATCAGTAAATTGTACTTGATCCAAACTAAGATATAATGAATCCTTATTGAAAGCAAAACCAGCCTATTGGGTTTATTTCATGTGTAAACTCTGTATCTGTTTAAAATTGATACATTTCTTATCAGAATCCCTGTATTTTATTAAAGGCAGTTCTAATGGATACAATATTTGCTAATATCCCATAGATAGTGCTGAAAAATATCAACTAATGTAGCAAATTGTAACAGTTTAGAGTCTGCACCTGGATTACTGAGCTGCCAGACTCAAACACCAGAGACAGGAACATTAAAGGGGAACTCCGGCTTCCAAACCAAAATTTGATAAAGAGACCCACATAACACAGAAACCCCTAATATACCCATCACAGTTATTTGTTTCTTCAAAAAGTATGAATAAATGCCATTTTCTATGCTGAAATCCAGCTGTTTAACAGTTCTTATCTTTCTGCATCATTTGAAATCCTGGAAGGGAAGGAGGGACTAAACACTGATGTTACAAACTGTAACAACTTCTCCACAGCTTACAGACAGCATGCAGGAACTACATAACCCACAATACATTGCACTGCGATGTTCCGTTCCTTATTGAAATCATGTGTGCAGGGAATTGTGGGGTTTGGAGGATGCAGGCTAAGGACAGATGTTACTGCTGATACAAAGTAACAGTAGTCAGCCAGCTCAGCTAGGCTTTGGGAACATTAAAAATCATGAAAAGTCTGCAGATTTTTAATTGCTTTATATTGCAAAGTTGCTTGAAATTATGCTTACTTTTCAAAAAGCTTAAGTTATGTTTGTGTGGAATTCCCCTTTAAACTTTACACTTTAATTCTGCAAAAACTAACAAATATAAGATGGAAAGCAACTGAAAAAAAGTATTTTTTTTTTTCTGGAGAACAATCTGAAAACAACTCAACTGAAAAGGTGAACAACACCTTTAAAGGCTGCTGAACCTCTAGCCTGTTACATTATGCAAAATACAGCTTTAGCCATAGTTTAGTTCCCCTTTAAGTGCAGGTGACTACATGCCTAGGTCATTATAGTTGTGGTTAACTGACTCATTGTCAGACTGATTGCTGCTGTGATGGGTGTGGATGCCATTCTTTTTTTCATGTTTGCTAAACACATTGTGTACTTGTGTTGGAATCTAATTCTCATGGGGATCTCATGCTTGAGTCATTCAGAACTAGGTTAGGAATGACTAATCTAGTATACAAAATGAAATGTAAAGCTGGCCACAGATGCAAAGATCCGATCGTACGAATCAACGTACGTTCGGACTTTCCCATCTCCCGACCTGCCACTAACCATTCAGATCAAATAAAGTAGTAAAAGAACAGATCAGCCGATGTTCTGCCCCTGACAGCAATCGTATGAAAGTTATGTCCGACCAAAGCTAGTGACAGTCTCCCTCTGAAAATCGTACGATTGGCAATACACGCAGAGATATTACCTGCAGCCGACAGAAATCTTTTAACCTGTCCAATCGACGATCTCCACCGGACGAAAAATGTCAGGACTCTCCACACACGGTCCGAAAATCGTACGAATCCTCAATTCGTACGATCGGATCTTTGCGTCTATGGCCAGCTTTAGTCTCTGCTACCAATGGTCATTTAACATTACTAAAAAAATATATTGTTTGTGGAAGGAACTTGAAGACAAAATGGTAGTTCTATAACAGAAATTCCTGTTGAGTTTTCCCCTGAAGAAGTTATAGTCATTTATCTTTCCATTCCATTAAAACACATAGGGGCAGATTTATCAAGAGTCGAAGTGAATTCGAGGGAATTTTCAAAGTAAAAAAATTTGAAATTCGAAGTAATTTTTTGGATACTTCGACCATCGAATAGGATACTACGACTTCGAATTTACTTGGAATTCAATTTGAAGTAAAATAGTTTGAATATTCGATAATCGAAGTACTGTCTCTTTAAAAAAAAACAAAAAAACATTTGACTTCAACACTGAAGTGCTATGTTAGCCTATGGGGACCTTCCACAGCATTTTTCTAAGTATTTTGAAGTCGAAGTAAAATCATTTAAAATAGTTCGAACGATTTTACTTCGACCGCAGAATACCCAAATTCGATGAAAAAAGTTCGAATTCTAAGTATTTAAATTCGATGGTCGAATTTCTAAGTATTTTTTACTTTGAAATTCGACCCTTGATAAATCTGCCCCATAGTTCCTTTTCATTGACATTTAATTATTTTTACATTCATCCCATTGCAGGTTGGCTAGTTTTACATCAGGAATGTATTGACTTTTATTTATTTATTAGGTTGAAAAGCCATTTGCACATGGGCAGTAACCCATAGCAACCTGTCAGTGGTTTGCTTTGTTCAGCAATCTGCAGGTAGAAAAGTGAAAGCAAAAATATTCGTTGCCATGGGTTACTGCCTGGCTGCAGATTAGCCCAGCATTTGTAAAATAGCCTGAATGTTTCCTTTTCTATATTTGTAGCTTCAATACTTTGTTAAATCTGAATTATCCAACATTCATGTCAAAGTCCAGTGGTAACTGGGTGCATATCCAACCCTTTATTTAATGGGCAGTTTACAAGCTGTATAGTTTTCAAGTAGGACACCATAAATAATTACCTCTTTTTCCCAAAGACTGTAACTTTGTAACCATTGTTATCACGTTTAATTTTTTTTTATTGTAATGAATTACTTTGTTTCCCTTTTCCTAGTGGCAGGTTAGGAAGCAAATCACTGATTCTGCTACATTAGTCGATACATTTCTCAGCAGTCTCTGAAGCTCTAGCCCCAACTGAGCAAACTCCCTGGCTTTTTTTGGGCTGTCACAGAGCAGCTGTTAAAATGTATACCTTACTTTATCAAGGAGTCTATCAAGTTGTATCCGTAGAAAGTCACCAGCTTGCCTTACAGAGCTTTTATGAGGTTTTTTTTTTTTTTTAAAAAAAAAGCTACATATTAAAAAACAAATTGCAACAGAAAAAAAGTAATTATTTGAAACTTATATTCCAAAATAAGTTTTGTAAATTTAATACGTCTTCAAAAAAAAATAAATCATAATTTTCATTTTGTGGATACAACAATGGAAATGAAGATAAAATGTATTTTGCAAACATAATCTGAGGCTGTGTTTATGAGCATGAAGGATTTAACTATCCAAAATGTCACATCTGCTCCTCCAGCATAAATGGCCAAGCCACTGTAAATTTTTGGTTAATGACCATATACATTTTTTTTTCTC
This sequence comes from Xenopus laevis, assembly GCF_017654675.1. Taxonomy (NCBI): domain Eukaryota; kingdom Metazoa; phylum Chordata; class Amphibia; order Anura; family Pipidae; genus Xenopus; species Xenopus laevis. The sequence continues at coordinate 72,125,893 of NC_054385.1, forward strand.
CCCATTCACAATATATATATATATATATATATATATATATATATATATATATATATATATATATATATATATATATATATATATATATATATATATATATATATATATTCATGCTGGTAACTAGTATAAGCTCCATTTATTTGTTACAGTGCCAGCAGGTGTCACTGTACTACCATTTTCTGTAACAGAAATGTTTATGTCTGCACTCTGTTGGCTCGATCAGTGCAATGAACTGGGCACTTGTCCAAAGTGACAGCTACTGCAGTGCTCACTGCTTCAGTTCCAGTAGTGTTAGAAGACAGAGCTGGGTGGGAGTTTAAAGGAGTCATATTATGTGGAAAAACAAGAATGTGCTAATACACTATACTCTTTTTAAAAATAGAAGTAATGTGCTTTAAAAAGTGTTTAGTTACTTTATTGAAAACCCCTGCTAATCCCACCCATTTGTTCTGCTGCCTCCTTTCCCAGGCTGTGGAGGGGAGCCGGCGGCACTGCACTGTAGGATAGAAACCAACCAGCAGCTAGGCTGACTTGATAGGGAACTGAAGCCTGTCTTTGCTTTTGTGTACTGGGCTGTGATTGGGGCTATTCCCCTTCTGCTGTGCTTCTGGTGGGGACCCTTAGGATATACTCCCCTTATTTGAAACATGGACAGCACCATAGCAGATCTAAAGGGAGCTCAAATAAGGGGGACATTTTTATAGATAATAGTCATTTTTAGCCCAAAGTAACACCAGCACCATCGGCACCATATAGTATTTATTATTGCCTATAAAAGTAGAGGTTTTTCATTTATCCTATATGTCTCCTTTAAACATTGAATAAAAAGGATTTCCTGATTTGTAAATTGAAATAGTCTCACCTAACATTATATCACATTTTGCAGAGGCCCACATGAGCTTGTAGACTGCAAGCCATACTATAAAGTGCTGTGTTTATCTTGTTTATTTGTGTATAAATTGAATTTACAGCACGTTCAGTCATCTTCTCGTGGTAAGCAGAGAACCCCCTTGAGTTCCTATTTTGGGATTTCTTTGTTGACTATAGTGCTATAAAAAAAAAATGTCAATTCAGTCTGCTTTCAATCATAAACAATGGTACAGTGCAGCTGTATTTTCAAAGTGGAGATCAAAGGTGAAGGTGTAGTCATGCGCCAATTCTTTTCTGTAGATTGTTGTTATTCAGCGACATCTGACAAGCAACAACTGTAATGGAGAACCATGACATTTAAAGGCTCATTGCTCATGCTAAACTGCAATTCCACGCCGATTCTGCCTGACTGCAAATCTTATGCAGCTAAATTCTTGTTCAGCTGAATTTCACATTCATGGCAGGGAATCAGACCTTTAAAGGGAAACACACGGTATTGGTCTGATTGATCAAACTGGAACAAAGCTGCAGTGCAGAGCTATTTCCAGCACTCTGTCATACAGAAAAATCAGATCAACTGAGCAAATAGTAGTTAAAACAAAATTGACTGAAAACACAATTCCTAATTTTTTAAATATTGCACATCTATTCCTCACTAATAGGTCCATATTTTCTCTCATTCTTATGATACATTACAGTAAAATGATGCCCTGCCTTATAAGCACGATGAATTGTTTCACAAAGCGCATTTATGGTTAATATGCCAGTCTGACCGGTTAGCCAGCATTTGATTGTTGTGAGCTCATTTAGTAATTATCCTATCAAAATAGTTGTTTTCTTTCAAGTTTCTTCATGTTCTCCACTCAAGTACGGAACCTACACCACAATGAGCCATTAACAAGCGCAGAAGCTGGATGCCAGGGTGTGAGCAAAGCTGCTTTTCTTTCCATGTCATCTATGATACAAACAATGCATTTGTTTACTACATGAATAGGGTCAAGAAAGGGCGTTGGGAATAGCAGGTAAATGCACAACAAGCAGCATGCCTAGCATAGTGACAGAAGTGGGTTATGGCTATGACACACCAGAAGTTTAGCTTGTGAGGAATAAACAAACTACCACATACATTTTCCAACCGGCAATTTACATTATTACAGGCGGTAAAGCATTTGCAGTAGATTAGTCATCTGTGGAAGAGAAGATTTATGGAGACCAACCAATATCCTAGTGTGCCATAGCCCTTAGACACAATGGGGTATATTTATCAAAGAGTGAAGTTAGAGATAGCCACAGTCCACTAGAGTGAAATGCTGCCTCTCTTTATTCATTTCTATGGGATTTTATTAAATGGTGAAACTTTCACCCTTCGATAAATACGCATTTAAAAATCCCATAGAAATGAATAGAGAGAGACAGTATTTCACTCTAGCGAACTGTGGTGATCTCTAACTTCACCCTGATAAATATACCCGAATGTCTCTGTCCTGTCCTTCTCCCCCTTCCTTAGGTGGGAGCTGTGCACTGCCCAACACTGAAAACAGAGCAACTAAGTCCCAGAATCCCTTAAACATGGTAAAAGATAAGAGAGAGGGAGCAGTTAAATAAACCTCAAGAGTCAGCTTCTGAAGGTGGGGTAGAGAATCCTAATGTTGGCCTGCTCCAGTTTATCCTATTTTTACCTCAATTAACAGCAAATGGACAAATCCCTTTCTGCCTTTAATGTTTCCTGAACATGTTTGAATTGCTGACTGCAAAGACCTGACATGTCTTTTGCAGCCAGGGCTATACAGCCTTGCGTGGATTTCTTGTAAATACACAGCCAGATAAGATCACCAGATGAGCAAACCGTAACCAGATATGCCCACCAAAGGCAAGGCAATATCGGGATAATCTGATCGTTTGGCCCTAGCGCCAAACTATTGTATTACAACAAAGGAAATGGGCACCAACAGGACGAGCATCGCATTAACTAGCTGATGCAGTCCTCGATTGACAAAAAAACGAATTTGCCAATCGATAGCTGGGCGATTTTTGGCCGGATAAAGATCGGGGAGTCCCATTGGAATTCCCCCTACCTGGGCAGATAAACTGCCGAATTGGTCTAAAGGACCAATATTGACCGCTTTAATCTGCCCATGTATGGCCACCTTAAGGCTAGGGACAGACGACTGCGGATCTCGGCCTGCATTTCTCAGCCGACCAAGAATCTGCTCCCCTGCTGCTCTTCCACTTGTGCTCTACCTGCATTGTTTCTGTGTGGGTGCAGGCAGACACGGCTGATTTTGGTGTGGAAATGCTACATTTTACATTTGAGCCAAAATCTGCCCTGCACCTTCAGAGCAAGGGGAGCAGTAGGGCAGCCTTGTTCAACATGAGTTCAAAAAAATAAGGCTTGTGTGAACATACTTATTGCCTTTTGCTTTAATCATGAAAAATCTAAGGCTAATGCCACATGGGCTGATCTCGACCTGCGTGTTTCTGGGTGCAGGCACATGTGGTGGAGTTTGGTGTGGCGTGTGTCTGCACCTGGACAAGCACAATGGTTCCTGTGCTTTTTCTCAGGTTGAGATCAGCCCCCATTTAGCATTAGTGTAAGGTTTTGTTATTTATTGAACTAAATGGTGGAACTGAAGCTACTCCATGTTTGGTACTTGATATAATTAAATTACCAGTGCACATTTAAACAGAACTTCATTATGCAGGGGGATTATCTGAGCTCTTGTTTTCTACTTTAATAATCTTATTTACAAAGACCAAACATGGAGTAACTTTAATGTCCCTGTTTGGCTCAGGAAATAACAGAAACTATTGATTTTTCTTGATTAAAGCAATTGGCAAAAAGTATGTTCATCACAAACCCTGTGCCTTGTGGTACTAACAACACAGGTCCAATTAGAAATTGTTCCATTTACCACCACTCTTTGTAGTCTATATTTTAGCCAGTTCTCTATCCAGGTACAAATACTATGTTTCAGGCCAACATTACTTAATTTAACCAGTAACCTTATGTGTGGCACTGTATCAAATGCTTTAGCAAAGTCTCAGTAAATCACATCCACTGCCATCCCAGAATCGAGGTCCCTGCTCAGCTTCTCATAAAAATAAATTAAAATAGTTTTTATCCTTTAATAACCCTTTAGAAAAGCTTGATGTCAGACTAACCGGCCTATAGTTTTGAGGATGAGAACAGGATCCCTTTTTGAATATGGGCACCATGCCAGACCTCAATGAATCCTAAAAAATTCATTTTTCTCTGTGGTGCTGTACAAACACAAACTTTAGAAAAAAAATCGCTGTTAATTAAAAAAAAAAAAAACAATAATAATGCACTTCTCGAGACCATGAGTCTGTGCACTAGCTCATGTAAGAAAGTGATGAGTGCATGTTAGCTAAGATTGAGAGCAAGCATTTTTTCTACACTTACTTTGTGAATGCACACTAGTTTTACAGTGGCCATCTTAATGATAACAAGCAAGCCAAATGGTGCCTGTGTTGGAGCTGCCTAATAGTCCAGATGTGACTGCAGACAATAAGAGGTTTAAAAAAATAGCTATTGGTTACAGCTTAACTATTCAATAACATAATTAAAACTTGTGGTAAAGGGTTTCCTTGCCCTTCAAGCAGCATAAAAGATTTTATGACGTAGATGGGACAACATAAACTGTGAAGTTATCAAGCTGTGTATTAATGCTTACATCCATTGCCATTGTTAAAATTAGCAGACAGAATCTATTACAATGCCGAATTCAGCATGTGTATTAATGTGTGTGTATTTTATGCCTGAACACGAAAATACACGCTGTTATTTTTCATCACATCAGACTTGTTGCAGAGAAGACATTCTGGTGTAAAAATATACTCACCATTATTTTTTGCATGACTTTCCCCAAATTATTTTTTTTTACTGTCCACTACACTTGCAAAAATCTGTTAGCATTAAAAATGCACAAATTTTACACAGTATTAAAAATACAATAATGTTTAGGCTTGGTGTTCAGAATGCAGTGTTATGTGGCAATTTGATTTATTACAGGCTCTAGATCAGGGGTCCCCAACCTTTTTCACCAGTGAGCAACATTGAGATTTAAAAAGAGTTGGGGAGCAACACAAGAACAAAAAATGTTCATGGGTGGTGCCAAATAAGGGTTGTGATTGGCTAATGGTAGCCCCTTTGTGGACTGGCAGCCTACAGGTGGGTCTGTTTGGCAGTACATCTGGTTTTTAAGCAACCAAAACTTGCCTCCAAGCCTGGAATTCAAAAATAAGCACCTTCTTTAAGGCCACTGAGAGCAACATCCAAGGGGTTGGAGAGCAACATGTTGCTCACGAGCTACTGGTTGGGGATCACTGCTCTAGATTGTCAGGGCAGTACAATTTCTTACGAGCAATGAACTTATTACCTGACATACCACAAGTTTGTGGAGCACATTAAAATTATAATGTCATAGAAAGAAGTCTATGGAGCCCTTAAAGGATAAGTAAACCTTTAAAATAATTGAATGTAAAATTGATGAGAGTGCTATTCTAAGCCCTTTTGTCATTTACATTCATTATTTATTTTCTTTTGATTCCAAGATATTAAGGGATACATGTACTGTTAATATGAATGAATTTTGTTACAACAGCGCCACCTGCTGGTCAGTTTCCCACCAGTCTGACCAGCAAGTAGTCAAGGAAGTTGTCAGGAGAAAGAAAGAGGCTGATGTTCTTCTGCTTAGGAATAAAATTAGAAACCTTTCTCACATCTTTCCTAAGCAGAAGAACATCAGCCTCTTTCTTTCTCCTGACAACTTCCTTGACTACTTGCTGGTCAGACTGGTGGGAAACTGACCAGCAGGTGGCGCTGCTGTAACACAATTCATTCATATTAACAGTACATGTATCCCTTAATATCTTGGAATAAAAAGAAAATAAATAACGAATGTCAATTAGAAAAGTGCTTAAAATAGCACTCTCATCAATTTTACATTCACTTATTTTAAAGGTTTACTTATCCTTTAAGCCAGCTGTGGGGTCATACCTAATAATATAATGTCTTACACAAATAGAAAAAAATGGATTTATATTTTTTAGAACTCAAGTTATCTCTTAAAAGAAATGAAACCACACCCTTTTTATTTTAATGACATACTATTGTTTTCAGCCATAAAACACACCCTTATATTTTATAGGTGCCTTTGTATTACTGTGGCTTAAATAACAATAAACTCAAATTGCCATAAAATATTTTAAACCCACAATTGTTCATCTCCCTTATTAGTTTAGCTACTGCTTTAAACATTTTATTATCATGTATAGTGCTATAACACACAGAGTTCATGCAAAACTTAGGTAGCTGAATGATCCTAAACTTCTGGCAGCTTTTTCCCATTTTGTAGTCTGCTACACATATGACACGACAGACTGAGTAACACTCACAAGGCAATGAAGTGTCTGCATCCCTCTATGCTACAGCTTTCTATGTAACGTGAAGAATCTTTAGAGCAGTGCTGTCCAACTGACGCACTGACACCCCCTTGTGTGATCCCCACACTATGCTCCCTGTGTGTGTCATACTCTGCCTGCCCTATACTTCCTGTGTGTGCCATACTCTGCCTACCTTATGCTCCCTGTGTATGCCGTACTCTGCCTGTCCTACTCTTCCTGTGTGTGCCATACTCTGCCTGCCCTGTGCTCTCTGTGTGTGCCATACTCTGCCTGCCCTATGGTCCTTGAATGTGCCATACTCTGCCAGGCCTGGATTTACAAACTTTCCGCCCCTAGGCCGGCTCTACTCATCGCCCCCACTCCCCAGCCGGTGCTGTCCCCTTCGCTTCCCCTGTCCAGCACTGTTACCTCCACTACCGGTTTCCCCCTGTCCAGCGATGTCCCCTTGCCTTCCAGGGCCTTACACTTTCTGTACGTGCGCATAGCTTAACACTCGGGAACAGCACTGTGCCGTCCCCTTCGCTTCCCCCTGTCCAGCACTGTAGCCTCCACTTCCGCTTCCCCCTGTCCAGCGATGTCCCTCCCCTTCCAGGTGCTGTCCTCTTCCCCCTCAGTGTGTGCGGCTGGGCCGCCCCTGAAATTGCGCCGCCCTAGGCCCGGGCCTATGTGGCCTTGCCACAAATCCGGGCCTGTACTCTGCCTGTGTGTGCCATACTCTGCCTTCCCTATGCTCCCTGTGTGTGCCATACTCTGCCTGACGTATGCTCCCTTTGTGTGTCATGCTCTGCCTGCCCAATGCTCCCTGTTTGTGTGCCACAGTCTGTCTGCCCTATGCACCCTGTGTGTGCCATACTCTGCCTGCCCTATGCTCCCTATGTGTGACATACTCTGACATATACTTTTTCACAATGGTGATGAGTAATATCCCTTCAGTAAGCACCAACCATTTTTTTGTGGGCTACCACCATTAATGTGGATATCATCTTAACATTTATTCTGGTAACATGGGTGTGGTGTAAAGCGGGTGTGGTTTATAAAGGGGAATAGTCAACACTGGTTTCCATTATTGGCCCTTCACCATGTATGCCTGAAAAATTCCCGCCCTCTGTACCACTGACATTGGACAGCACTGTTATAGAGGATTTTGACTATAAATGTATCTAGTGTACAACTGGTTTATTTCACGTGAGGTGTCTGGATGATCAAACCTTTGGTATCTTGCTGCAAGTGGATTCCTAATCATTAATTGTAGACTCATAGTGGTTCTTTTGGTGTTAATGAGAGGCAACAGCAGTGAGAAACTGCTCACTTATGGCTACCCTATGTGACATAAACAGTAGGTTTCAGATCCGCAACAAAACTTTTTTTTAACAAAGATTACTGGAGTCTCAGTATACAAAGTAATACGATAACAAATAACCAGGGTCGGTCTGGGGGGGCCACCGGGGTTGCTGCTTTGTGCTCCCACACCCCCCCCCAGGCCCCATGCCCCAGCGGCGAAGACATGTTAGACACCTCAGGCCCCCCCGCCCCAGCCTCAACCCCGCCCCCCCCCGTGCCTACCTTTTTATCCTGCTTATGACCAGAGGGTTGGCAGGGCCCACAGGGTTTTTTCCAGGTGTCATGCTGTCACAGGCTGACCCTGCAAATAACACACAGGCCTTCATCTGTCATTTGTCAACCTCCCCCCTGCAACTCTCGTTTCTGGAATGCTATCTCAAACCCACTCTAGATACATGCCATGTCTGCAGGGCCAGATGTAGAGGAGGCAGCAGGGGTGTGTACTTGGGGTTCTAGTGCCCCCCACTGTTATACCCTAGGAATGTGCCTCTTCTGCCTTTGTGCCTCTTCTGGCTCAGCTGTCACCCAGTACACAAAGAAGTGAAGCTGTTCCAATTGTTCATGAACTTTGCACAAATGCTTATAGCAAAAGAAAGTTGGTCACACCATGTATGGCTACTTTTACACTTTCTCTATTTGCCCTGTGCATGACTGCGTTAACGGGAAACTTTATCCTCAAAATGAATACTTAACCAACATATTAATATATCATATTAATATCATATTAAGTGGCATATTAAAGAATCTTATATATTTAAGTAAATATTGCACATTTCTTAACTTGAGCCCCCATTTTGAGATGATTTGTGTGCTACCTCAGGAGATCACCTGACCAGAAATAACACAGGTCTAACTGTAACAGAAAGAAGTATGGACGTAAAAGACAGAACTGTCAGTTAACTGGCTCATGTGACCTAACGTGTATTTTTTTTTTTTTTTGTGTACAAAATCCCAGTGGGCAGCCCTTGGTTCTTAAAATGGCAATTTTATTTAGGATTATCCAGTAGCACATATGCACATACTACTAAAAAAAGTATATGATGGAAATGGTTTCTTAGTAGCTAATTAGAGTCAGCTCAAGTTAACCCTCAATTCTCAATAGCCAGGTGCACGTACCATCAGTGGACCATCATCCATCAGCCAGACAAAAATTCTTCGTACAGCACCTTGTAGTTTAAAAATGCCTTTATTCACAATTTCATGGCAAACCTGGCTGAAATTGTTATTAAAGGCATTTTTAAACTACAAGGTGCTGTACAAAGAATTTTTGTCGGAAACAGTTTCTTTACAAGAAGCAGGGTTTTACACATGAGCTGTTTTAGGCAATATATAGTGAATAAAGTACCCCCTCTTGTAAAATATATAGTGAATAAAGTACCCCCTTTTGTAAAATATAAGGATATTATAAGTTACCGAGGAGTTTCATGACCATATAAAAACACGAGGCCGAAGGCCAAGTGTTTTTATACAGGTCATGGAACTCCGAGGTAACTTCTAATATCCTCATATTTTGCAACTGGGGGTACTTTATTTATTATAATACACAAGTTTCAGTGAGTCATGTGACAGAAATGACATCAGAACTCACCGTTTATAACTGATGACATCAGAACTCACCGTTTATAAGGATATAATTTACAAGATATTTATGGCTTTTGTGTACTATATATTTTATAAAGACCTACAATGTGTCGGGGTATAGTGTTATTTTAAAGGGATTGTTCAACTTCCAAACACTTTTTTTCAGTTTAGTTGTTTTCAGAATGTTCTCCAGACATAAAAGATTTTTTGCAATTTCCATTTTTTATTTTTTACCATTTTTTAAGAAGTTTAAAGTTGAACGTTCCTGTCTCTAGTGTTTGAGTCTGTCAGCTCAGTAATTCAGGTGCAGATTCTGAACTGCTACAATTTTGCAAACCCAGAGATTCTGCTCAGCAGGGACAAAGATAAGAAATATATCAACTAAATGTCTTCATTTAGAACAGTTTATAGGGTCAGTGACTCCCCCTTCCAAAGCTGCTTTAGAAGGTGAAAAATAAAACTTTGCACTTTAATGTTAGAACGGTCACACATAGAAAATAGAAAGTAATTGGAAAAAGTCTTTATTTCTGGTGAAGTATTTAAAAACAACTGAACTGAAAAAAGTGTTGGAAGGTGAAACCCCCTTAAGACTAAAATAAAATGCTGTAAACTGCACACTTTGAGATTATATTTAGCCATTTTGGATTCATCAGAAAATATACTTTCCAAAAAGATGTGGTTTGAAATGAGTGGCATTGTCACCATGCCAGGTGTGCTGATTAATGTGCTGTACTGCCAGGCAATTTTATTCTCTTCTTTACAAGTCAGAAAGCTCAATACAACTTGACATATTTGGTATTGGACATACCAAATCAGATGTATTCTCCCTCAGAAAATAACATCTATAACTAAATAATTCTCTGTATTATAGTAAATGTTTGGTTTTTTTTTCACTTTCTTTGGTATTTCTAGCCTGCTCAGACAAAAGTAAGATGTATCTTGAAAAGGTTATCCTAAAAATCCACGCGATGCCCCCAAAGTGAAAGTGTTGGAAAACTGTAAATAAACGCTGTGTCAGTTGGACAGCCGCAAGTCAGTCAGGAGGGGAGAGGCAACAGGTCTTGGAACAACATTGTCCTACTCCAACCACAGAGCTGCCGCGCACTGACACGTGACCTGCATACATTCGCAACCACCCAACAATGTCCCATAAAGGTGCGAAATGTTAATGTTCTTTATAGGCTCACTCGTCCCAGGAACCAAACCACAATAACGCCATGTTCCCTTTCTCTTAGCAACGCTGCCATTGAAAATGTGCTATCTCTATATTTCTATAGCATCGAGCAGATCATGTGACGTCCCGGCCAATCTGACACGGATAGGGCGATAGCGCCGCGCTCCTCACCACATCAGCTGCTACTCACTTCATACTCTGCCCAAAGGAGGGGGTCATGCAGACTTATGAAATACTGGGAGCAGCAACAAGTGAAGGAAGGAGTGTAGAAACATACAGAAGGGCACCCCTCCCTTCATCTGCCTGCGCCACACCCTCCTGTGCCAACCAGCTCTCATTTGCTTCTGCCGACACCTCTCCACCCTTCCAGCTCCCTCACCCTGCTGCAACACATAAGTAAAGGTGTTGTCCCATCTGCTTAGACGAGAGACGGTTTGCTGGCAGCGACATGAGTAAATGCGGGGCTAAGGAAGAAGGCGCCCAGAGAAAGAAGCCGGGAGTTACAGAGAAGTCTGACAGCTATGACGGGAGTACTCAGAGGAGCAATACTGGGCGCCCTGTCAACATAAATGCTGGAGTATCAGAAAGGCAGGAGTTAAGAGATACTGGGAAGTCTGAGAGACTGTCAGAGGGGGGGACAGACACGGTGCCTGGGGGAAAGAGACAGGGGGCAAGGGGGCGTGATGAAGGGAATGTAGAGGAGTCACATGGACAGGGGAGAGAAGATCAGAAATACACAGAGACATCAGGAGAACAGGAGAAACACCCACACTCAGTTGTGGGACTAGGACAATACACAGACAGAGGTGGGAAAGAAAATAAAGACAAAGCGACACCTAGGGAGCAAGAAAAACCCAAAGACAATACTGGAGGTGAGAGGACAAATGAAGAGAATAAACATGAAGTGACAGCTGGGGAGGAAGAGAAACATAAAGTGACAGCTAAGGAAGAAGGGGCTAAACTCAAAGAGACAGCTGGGTGGAATGTAAAGCAGATAGAAACAGCTAAGGAAGATCTGAAACAAAAAAAGGAAGCTGGGCAAGGAACCAGAGAGAGAGCCGAGGAAAAGGTAAAGCAGATAGAAACAACTAACGAAGAGGTTAAACAAAAAGACACAACTAGGGAAGTGGTGACACACAAAGAGACTGCTGGAGAAAAGGTAAAACAGAAACAGACAGCTAAGGTAGGGGTGAACCCAGTAGAGAGGGCAGGGGAAGAGGTGAAGCAAAAAGAGACAGCTGAAGAAAAGGCGAAACTTAAAAAGACAATTGGAGGAGACTTTGAAGGGGCAACTAGCAAAGGAGCTAAATACCAAGATACATTTGTTGAAGAGGTTAAACTCAATACAACACTTGGGAAAGAAGTCAGTCAAAAAGAGATAGAGAAAGAGATAATACTGAAAGATGCAGCTGGGGAAGGGGTGAGAAACAAAGAGACAGCTGTGGAAAAGGTAAAACAGAAAGAGACAGCTAAGGAAGAGGTGAAACTCACAGAGACAGCTGGAGAAAAGGTAAAACAGAAACAGACAGCTAAGGTAGGGGTGAACCCAATAGAGAGAGCAGGGGAAGGGGCGAATCAAAAAGAGACAGCTGAAGAAAAGTTGAAACTTAAAAAGACCACTGGGGGCAATGTAGAAGAGACAACAAGCAAAGGAGCTAAATACCAAGATACATTTGTTGAAGAGGTTAAACTCAATGTAACACTTGGGAAAGAAGTCAGTCAAAAAGAGATAGAGAAAGGGATAATACTGAAAGATGCAGTTGGGGAAGGGGTGAGAGACAAAGAGTCAGCTGTGGAAAAGGTAAAACAGAAAGAGACAGCTAAGGAAGAGGTGAAACACAAAGAGATAGCTGGAGAAAAGGTAAAAGAAGAACAGGCAGCTAAGGTAGGGGTGAACCCGGTAGAGAGAGCAGGGGAAGGGGTGAATCAAAAAGAGACAGCTGAAGAAAAGTTGAAACTTAAAAAGACCACCAGGGGCGATGTAGAAGAGACAACAAGCAAAGGAGCTAAATACCAAGATACATTTGTGGAAGAGGTTAAACTCAAGGCAACACTTGGGAAAGAAATCAGTCAAAAAGAGACTGGGAAAGGGATACAACAGAAAGAGGCAGTTGGGGAAGGGGTGAGAAACAAAGAGTCAGCTGTGGAAAAGGTAAAACAGAAAGAGACAGCTAAGGAAGAGGTGAAACACAAAGAGATAGCTGGAGAAAAGGTAAAAAAAGAACAGGCAGCTAAGGTAGGGGTGAACCCGGTAGAGAGAGCAGGGGAAGGGGTGAATCAAAAAGAGACAGCTGAAGAAAAGTTGAAACTTAAAAAGACCACCAGGGGCAATGTAGAAGAGACAACAAGCAAAGGAGCTAAATACCAAGATACATTTGTGGAAGAGGTTAAACTCAAGGCAACACTTGGGAAAGAAGTCAGTCAAAAAGAGACTGGGAAAGGGATACAACAGAAAGAGGCAGTTGGGGAAGGGGTGAGACACAAAGAGACAGCTGTGGAAAAGGTAAAACAGAAAGAGACAGCTAAGGAAGAGGTGAAACGCAAAGAGACAGCTGGTAAAAGTGTTACATTCAAAGAGATAGCTGAAAAAGAAGAGAAACAGAAAGAGACAGCTAAGGAAGAGGTGAAACAAAAGACAGTTGAAGAAAGAGTGGAACTTATACAGACTGCTGTGCAAGAGGTGACACACAAGGAGACAGCTGGAAAAGAAGTGAAACAGAACAAGACACCAGGGGTCAAGGAAACACAGGCAGCTGGTAAAGGAGTTCAATACCAGGATACAATTGGGGAAGAGGGGAAACATAAAAACACACCTGGGAAAAAAGTGGCACAGAAAGACTTGGCCTGTGGGATAGAGGTGAAACATATGGAAATCAGTGGAACAGGACATAAGAAACAGGAAGATGCAGCTGGAGGGCAAACAAAGCAGAAAGAGACCCTTGGAAGCATGGAAAAACAAAAAGGGATGAACGGAGAAGAGCTGACTAAAAAGGAGACAACTGAAGAATGGAAGAAATGCAAAGAGACAACTAGGACAGAGCTAGCAGAGCTAGAAAATCAAGTAGCTGGTATGAGAACCAAAGAGACAGCAACCCCACAGGAAATACAGAGAAAAATAGCAGAGGAACAGAAGAAAGATGGCGGAACCTCAGGAGAGGAGAAACAACTCTGTGAAACTTCAGTGGTCCAAGAGCAGAACAAGAATATGCCTCAGCAAAATGCACAGAGTGTGCCCTTGGTGCAAAAGGAACCAGAGACTGCCCAGGAATGGCTGGAGTTGTGTGACCGAGAGTGGGTTCTGAGGTCCAGACAGATCCCTTTGCCAGATTCTGCCAACTGCAAACAGATCTATAAAAATAAGCCATTTGGAAGAAATTTCTTAAAGAGCCCCAACCCAGAGGGTATGTGTTACTGACACAATCTACTAACCTATATATATATATATATATATATATATATATATATATATATATATATATATATATATATATATATATATATATATATATATATATATATATATATATATATATAATATAAATATATATATATATACACACACACATATGTGTGTATACCTACTTTCTCTTGTACTTATCTATCCGTATATTTACTTACTCAAATGCTTGGCCAGCACTTTGCCTCTTACCTTTGTCTAAGTGCCAGCATATTTACTCACTTGTAGCATTAGTTATGTATGTGTGCTAGCTATCTGTATACCCACATTCCTATGTCTTTAGCTAACTACAGTATGTACCTGCCTGCTCATCTAACTCCTGGGCTTCCCAGATGCCAACATACCTGCTTATATAGGTGGTTACCTGGATATATATATATATACACATAATACTTTTTTTGTGTGTGCTTACCTATTGTATACCTCCTTACCTCTGTGCTAAGATTAACTATTTGAATGTGTTGTTAATAGTATTTGCTCTTGAAAGCAGTATCTGACCCTTTTTATTCTCTGCATGGCTCTATATAAGTCTCCATTTTCCACAATGCTATGCAAACTTCTGTAATTAAGAGATGAGAAGAATAGCATCACTTGTATATAGATAGCATTAATGCCTTACGTTATATTCACACCCAACATTCGGTTATATATTTTACAGGTACTGTATCTAATGGGTGTGATATCTACCGACTCCTTTAATTGAATGGTTACATGGCTGCCATATGTTTGCATGATATCTGAAGACATACAACATCTCATAGGCATGTATGTTACTTGAGAGCACTGTGGCCTTCTGCTTAGTGCAACCTCATTCATATTTGGGGGTGTTCGGTTGCCCTGAATTGTTGCACAATTATCTGGCCTGCATCAGGGCCTTATAGATTAATGTGCTGCCATGCAAACTGATTGCAGAAGTTGCCAAGGTACTGGTGCCATAAGGAATCACATTCCCAACCCCATTCACCTTTTAGCTTTTATAAATTGCATCAGTTCAAAGGACCGTGACATCAGTACCAGGTTTGTCAGACAGCTGCAGTAGTTGACCAAAGGCCAATGTGGAAGAGGCTTAACACTTGTCTGAAAGGATCTTCCTATGCTCAGGATAGCAATACCTTTTATTTTTTCTTAATATAAAAAAGATGTATTAACACGTACAGCTAATAATATGCAGTCAAAATACAGTGAAACACATGTTTCCCAGGGGATTGATAGAAAATACAGGGAGGGGTAGTGGGGGCAAGGAAAATGCTGAGCTCTTATGACTTCACTGTAACATTCCTGGTCTTGTAGCAGCTTGAAACATACCTTTCTGCTATGGCTGTAGCTTCTCTTTCCCCACCTTATCCATTCATGTTGGTCTTTCTCTTTCCTTGCCTGCCTGTCTCTCTTGTTCTCCACTATAGATACAGACTGTCTCTGTCTGTCCTCTGGGCCCCACCCCACACATTTAGCAAGCTCTAACCTGTAGATCTTTTTTCAGGTTTATCTACATCCCTGATGCCCCCACAGGAGCAATGTGACCCCCCTCCACAGAAGCAGCCATTGGAGACTTTAGGTGGGTGAGACTCATTGATTGTCAGTTTGTTGTTTGTATTCTCAGTGTTGTACTTCTTACAATACTTTTATTGCAGACAGGGGAGTTGACATTGAGATAAATATAAATATTAAAATCATGAAGATTAAAAACCTCATTTACTAATGGCGTGCAAGTTGAGATGTATGTAATCTCCACAGGCTTTGTATTAGAATGGTGCATGGTATTACTAACAGAATTAGTGCCCAACACGCTTGCTGCAAATCAGTTGTGACTACTGAAGCAACTTGAACACTGAAATTACCGCCAGGTTCAGGCTGGCAGTAATTAAAGTTTCCCTTGGCATTGGTGTGGCTGCAAGTTTTTAGGAATGTGTGTGAGGCACATACACAGAGTTTTGCTTCCGTGCTTTAGCATTTGCACTTGTTTTCCAGAGGTGGAAGCAGAGCATAGTAAGGTCTCAGGTGGGTCGACCTGCACATAAATACTCTACAGCAGGCATCCCCAACATTTTGAACCCGTGTGCAACTGTCAGATGTAAAAGGAGTTGGGGAATGAGCATGTTAAATGTTCTTGGGGTGCTAAACAAGGGCTGTGATTGGCCATTTCGTAGCCCCTATGTGGACTGTCAACCTACAAGAGGCAAAAACTTGCCTACAAGCCAGTAATTAAAACATAAGCATTTGGTGTGAGGCCACTGGGAGCAACATCCAAGGGGTTGGAGAGCAACATGTTGCTCACTAGCTACTGGTTGGGGATCACTGCTCTACAGCTTATATTTATATAAGTGCAGTGTGCATAAAAACACATACATTTGTGTGTTTTTATGAATCATATATAATTGCATAACATCTGGTGCTCTGTGTCAAAATAACAACTGCATGTAATTCTTTAGGCACAACAATGCTGTGTTTATTGACACAGTATACCAATGTTAAAAGGCACTCTTGATTGTAATTCACAGCAGGACGGGAACAAGCACACCGATACAGAGCACAACAATGTAGAAGTACAATAAATGGCTTGGGATGCAATTAAGTTTAATGAATGGCATCAATTCATACAATGTGTGCGTTCATTTTTGCAGTTGTTAATGAACCCACTTATGTAATTTCTACAAATTTTGCCTTTTAATAAATGCATTTGCTATTTTCTATCTTATATTGTGTTTTTTATATATCCCGAGTCCCATTTTTTTTTTAACTTGGCACATTAACAGTTATCAATATTGCTATATCATAGTACATAGAGTTTCCCCACTGAATTTGTATCAAGTTTGAATCATGCCATCTGAAGTGATTGTAAAAATCCAGGAGGATGAGAATAGAAACGTGTCCCAACTGTTCCAAAAATGATGTTTATAAAGAATGTTAGATTCCAGAAGTTTAGAGGCTAGCGGCTAAGAAGGGAAACCAATGGTAGGTACTAAGAGAGCCGGCATGGGTCAGGTGTGGTCTTTTTAAGAATAGACTTGAAACATGCCTGTTTTGATGAATATAAAAACATTGCAGAAAGAAAGAAAGAATAATTTGAATTTATATGTGTTTGAGCTGGACCACAATGTTTAAATAACAAAGATGGAATTTGGTCAAAGGAGCAAGTTTTAAGTGGTGAGAAAAAAAGAGACTTAGTCACATGAAGAATTTAAGGAGATAGATACATATGTAAAGAATCCAGATACTGTAATACTAAAAATAATGTATGTAGGGGTGGTGATCAGTTTGTAAATATAATATAATATGATTTTTAAGAAGTCAGCAAAGTCCTGAGGAGAATGTAGGAAGATTAGGGATTCTGTTGGTGAGGTTTATAGAATGATATTGAATATAAGGAGTAAGAGTTGCTGATTGAATTTGTTTATGAGTGAGCCATATTAATCCTGCTTAGTATGGTCGTGAAAGGACAGCATAAGACCTTAATAGTGGATAAAGTCAGCTTTACCTAGGATTACCTTCACATGCATCATGCAGACTGTGAGAAGAAGAATAATATCGTACAAAACAAATTTTTGTACAATATTCTGTGCGTGTATGGTGGGAAAAGAGCCGACCAATATCAGCAGAAGACTTAGATATTGGTCGGCTCGTTGATTGGGCTGGATGGAAAATTTTTATTGGGTGCCTTTGAAGGCATCCAAACATTGGCCATTGCTATTGCTGAATCGTCAGATACAGGTAGAATTCTATTGTTTCTACCTCTATATCTGAAGATTCAGCTCTACACGCAGGGCCGGCCTTAGGCCTATTGGACCAATTGGGCCCAATAGGGCCCCGCACCTCTGGGGGCCCCGCACAACAGGGCAGCACAGATAATATTTCCCTCAGCACATGATGCTGCCTGGCCTGCCCCCAAATTTGAGAGTCCAGCTCACCCCCACATCCATAGGTCCAGCCCACCCCCAACTCTGATAAGCCAGCCTATCCCCCAACTCCATAGGTCTAGCCTGCCCCCAACTCTCATAGGCCCAGCTTTCCTCCAACCTTGATAGGCCCTGCCTGCCCCCAATCCAACCAAGCCTGCTCCCAAGCTGAATCGGCCCAGCCTGCCCCAAACTAATTGGCCCAGTCCACTCTCCTATTTCCTCCCTCTCTCTCTTACCCTGTGTGCCCCTATTATGTGCCCCTATTTCATCCCTCTCACTCTCTTACCTTGTCTGCCCCTTTCCTTTCTATTTTGTGCCTGTATGCCCTTATTTTCCTAAATACTTGGTGTGTCAGTAGCCAGCAACACTTTGCCTAGGGGCCCCGCCAACATGGTCCCAATTGGGCCCCACATTTGATAGGATCAGCCCTGTCTACACGTGTGCATTGAAATGAACTATCTTTCTTGGAAGGATGTTTTCCAAGAAAGATCGTAGTTGTTACGTCTATGGCCACCTTGAGGGTTTAGCCAGAGGAGTAGTTTATAGGTGCAACTGCAATGAGCTCTAAGGCTGCGGTTAAGGATAGAATATAATTCTATGTATTGGCAATTTAAACAGGATCAATACAAAACATTAAGGGCATTGATACTGTAACTGGGGTTCTTTCTTACATTAGATGGTCAAAAAAAACCTTAAGGCTGACTTGGTTAGCTAGGAAAGGTTAGATTTTATGTTCCTGTGGGGCAGGAAATGATGTGCACCATGCTGCATAAACTCAGTTTTCATATACAATATTTGGATTATGAATAATATACTGATAATTTGAATAGTAGAATTATAATAGTTCCTCTTCATCATCTTCAGGTAATTTCAGTGGATGGAAGATAAGCACAGAAGAGATCCCTGTGGACCGTACCAAGATTCCACCGGGGGTAGTGGTGTGTTACCTCCCCATTTACAGGTACACATGCTTATATGCACTACCAAATCGGGATTCATAGTAATATAAATGCATACTTACACACACACAGTACATTTACAGATTATTATGGAATAATGGAATAATCTCCAAACAGGGGAATGATTTCATAAATGGCTGTAATAGATATGTTTTTAACTAGATTGCGAAAGGGGCTTGATCAGTCTGATTTAAAGTTTAGAATTATAGCCTTTTAAATTAATAGTGAAAGTTAATAGGTTGCTAGATAAATACACTTGCAATCATATGCTTTTTAGAAGCAAGTGTACGAGCAGCCTCTGTGGATGATTATATGAATTGATGAGATAATATGGAAAAGGGGGCAGGGACAGAATTTAAGTACAGGGAATGTTACACAAATGTAAAAAATAAACAGAATTATGTTGGGTGAATGTGACTATAAAACTAACTGATGAGCTAAAATGAGACATGGATAAATAGTTTTCTTCAATTTGAAACCTTCAAATGATGGGCTGTTTTGATCTTGCACACAGTATCTTGCTAGTAAACATGCAGTATGGCATAGATCAAAAGACAATCCCAAAATGCAGTAACCTACATCATAGACACAATGCTACTTTCATGTCAACACCACAGATTCATTGATAAATTATTAACCACAGATAAATAATGGAAAATAGCTGAAATTATGCTTTGGTTTACATTGGAAGATATAAGAGAAACAATTAGAAAATGGGATACTACATTGTGACTCTATTTACTTCACTTATTTTGTTTATTCTAGTATGTTGCATGTTCTGAGGTTTGCGCAGTCCCCATTCAACACAGTAGGAAATTACTTCAGACTGGCCACTTCCTGTTTTTAATTAAAAAACAGTTGTCAAACAACCAAAACTTAAAGGGGTGTTTCACCTTTAAAATAACTTTTAGTATGATGCAGAGAGTGATATTTTGAGCCAATATGCAATTTCTTTTCTTTTTTTATTTGTGCTTTATGAGTTTTTTTTTTTTTTTTCAGCAGCTCTCCAGTTTGCAATTTCAGCAATGTGGTTGCTAGGGTTCAAACCCTAGCAACCATGCACTGATTTGAATAAGAGACTGGAAAATGAAAAGGAGAGGCCTGATTAGAAAGATGAGTAATAAAAATTAGGAATAACAATACATTTGTAGCCTTACAGAGCATTTGCTTTTTGGAAGGGGTCAGCGACGCCTATTAGAAAGCTGATTTTATATTTATTTGTTTTGTGAATCAAATGAGTGGGTATTACTTGTGCACATAAAGACCATTTTTGATGCTGACACTATTTGTCTCTTTAGACAAACTGAGGCATAAATCTGACCTGATGGGGTCTATGGCAGGAGAACAATGGCTAACCTACTTACTAGGCAAGTGCTATTTCCAAAAAGCAAGAAAAACATTTTTTTAAAAAAATAATCTTGATGAGAAAGTTTTATTGTGCATATATTTATTTATATTAAAATAGATATTCAATATATATCCCCACTATCAAATGTTATAGTGGCTCCTTAAATAATAAAGGTTTGGTACCAGTGATAAAATAAATGCTTTATGGAAGTAGAGGTCAATTGAACCAATAAATAATTTCCTTTAAATCTGACAGCAATAGTTACAATGAAGACATAATAAGAGATTGCATAGTCATGGCTGTATAAATATAAGTCATGTCTAATGGAGGAAATAATAGTATTAAAACTGGAGCAGGGAAAGGCAGATGATGCCGTAGCAAAGGCTTTTGATATAATATCTAAAGGTGAGCAAAAGATTAGGGGAGCACATTAGTACATGCAGGGAGAATAATCAATATGCTATAGTGCATAGAAGCAAAGTATTTTTGATAGACTGGGCTAACGTTTCTAGTTGTCTAATCCAGGGATCAGTACTGGCCTTTTTGATTTCTAGCTTCTTAAAGGAACAGTAACACCAAAAAATTGTACTGTTGCCCTGCACTGGTAAGGTTAAGGCCACATTGCGCATTTTGGGGAGATTTGGTTGCCTGGCGACTAATCGCCTCGTCTTTGCGGCGATCAATCTCCCCAAACGCCTTCCCACACTCTGCGCCGGCAAAAATGAAAAATCACCGGCACTAATCACACGCGGCGGTTAGTTTTCCGAAGTTGAGCCTTGCCCTAAAACTGATCTGTTTGCTTCAGAAACACTACTATAGTTCATATAAACAAGCTGCTGTGTAACAATGGCGGAAATTGAAAAAAGGCTATATGGAACATGATCCTTTTCTCCATTGAATTGCTGCCCACAGTGCTGCATAGCATCTTGTATATATAAAAAATAGTAGTGGGGAGATTAGTCGCCCTTATTGTCTGCAAAGGAGACAGAAAGGCAAAGTCTCTATTTTTGTAGATATAAATATTTACTATATATCTATAAAATCTATATACTATATAAAGTATATATTACACTTGTTAGAATAGTAACTAGATAACAAGGTGTGTTTTTACAGTAATTTTATGATACTTACCTTCCACTGTCTCCCACTGCATTTTTAGTACTACAAGCTGTGGTACCTCTCCCTTGGAAGAACTCCATTTAGAGCTCTAATTAATGGAACTGACTGCCACAATCCACATCTTATCTATTCTGGAATCACATTTGAGGAATGTGTGATTCTGTCTGTGTCTCTTCTCATGTTACCAAAATTCTGCACCTTTCTCTCCATTTGTTTTCACTTCCCTTCTTTGACTATTTTATGCTCATGTTTTGTATTCACTCCACCTTTTCTAATCCCTTCTACCTTTTTGTGATTTTCCCATTGTTTATCCTTTAGTTAAAGTGGACTCGACATTGAGATAAGTGCACGGTCTGCAGCACAGTCTGATAAATGTTTATACCACTACACATACACCACATATTACCACTTTTACAGTATTTGATTTTACTGGATTAAGTTTTTTCCCTTGGGGGACAATTTATTGTTTATTGAGTGGTACCAATACGGGTTTATTACTTCCTTGAAATGCTTCTTACTCTACCACCACACAGTTCTCCTTGACAGTACATGATAGCACCTAGCGCGTTACACATAATACAGTTATGAGACCTGTTATCCAGAATTCTCTGGACCTACGACTGTCCGGATAATTGGTGTCTCCATAACTTAAATCTACTAAAAAATATTCAAACATTAAATGGTGGTTCACCTTTTAGTTGACTTTTAGTATGTTTTAGAATGGCTAATTCTAAGCAACCTTTCAACTGGTCTTCGTTATATATTTTTTTATATTTTCTTAATTATTTGCTTTTTTCTCCTTTCTCTTTCCAGCTTTCAAACGGGGGTCACTGACCCCATCCAAAAACAAATGCTCTGTACATCTACAAATGTATTGTTGTTAGTTTTTATTACTCATACTTTTATTCTGGTCCTCTCCCATTCATATCCTGGTATCTTGTTCAAATCAGGGCATGGTTGCTAGGTTAATTTGGATCATAGCAACCAGATTGCTTGAATAGTAATTTGGGGAGCTGTTGAATAATCAATAACATGAAAACCACAAATAATAAAAAATGAAAACCAACTGAAATTGTCTGAGATTATCACTCTCTACATCATACTAAAAGTTAACTCAAAAGTGAACAACCCCTTTAATTAAACCCAATAGTATTTTGCTTCCATAAGGATTAATAATATCTTAGTTGATCAAGAACAAGGTACAGGTATTGGACCTGTTATCCAGAATTCTAGGGACCTGGGGATTTCTGTATAACTGATTTCTGTAATATGGATCTCCATAACTTAAGTCTACTAGAAAAATAGGTAAACATTTTTATTATTTGGATAAAATGGTGTCTATGGATTTCCAGGATAATGGGTTTCCAGATAACTGATCCCATAACCAATGGCGGAACTACCAGGGATGTGGGGGTGTGATTGCGGGTTTATTCAATAGCAGTGCATTGTACACCACTCAGAGTGCATACTCCAGAACTAAGGTACTTGTACCCATAATAGTGGTAAAAAAAGAGGTTAAAGGAAAACTATACCCACAAAATTAACAATTAAGCTACAGATAGTTTACATCATATTAAGTGGCATATTAAAGAATCTTACCAAACTGGTCTATATATTTAAGTAAATCTTATCCTTTTACATCTCTTGCCTTGAGCCACCATTTCGTGATGGTCTGTGTGCTGCCTCAGAGATCACCTGACCAGAAATACTTCAGCTCTGACTGTAACAGGAAGAAGTGTGGAAGCAAAAGACAGAACTCTGTCTGTTAGTTGGTTCGTGTGATCTAACAAGTATAGTTTGTTTGTGTGCACAGTGAATCGTACGATCCCAGGGGGTGGCCCTTATTTTTTTAAATGGCAATTTTCTATTTATGATTACCCAGTGGCACATACTATTAGTAAAGTATATTATTATGAAAATAGTTTATTTACATGAAGCAGGATTTTACATTGTGCACTTGAATTTTGCATCAAAGCTCTGCCTACTGGACCCATTATTAACCACAACTTTTCATATTGGATAAAAATAGGAATACATTTGAATTGTAATTGAAATGTGAGTCTGTTTTGATTGCCAGGGGCAGCCATTCCCGACAACCAGAGGTATTTCTACTTGCAGGCTGGAAATTGGAAAGCTAATTCAAAAACCACACAAAATCAACAATGGGAGCAACAGAAAAATTGCTTAGAATAGGTTAATCTAAAATATACTTGAATCCCTTAAACCCTTTAATCTGTAGGAGAAAATATTGCAAGTATAAAAGGAAACAAGTGAAAAATAGGTACTAATTTTCTGTATATAAACAATGGACACAAGATGGCTCCCTGCTTAGTCTACCGAATCCCAGCAACATGGAATGCCCTCCTTGTCCACTTGGGGTCACTGAAGTATACTGGTAATACTCACGTAAAAAAAAGAACATTGGTAGATAAATAATGAGCATTATGATGCTAACAGCGTAACAAGCGTGGAACATAGATATCACTCGTTTTTTTAAAATCAAAGGCAGAACTGGAAGCTTGTTGCTGTTGCCACACATTATCCAGATGATGCTCAGCTCTGTAAAAAAGAATGCTTGTACAGGGATTATTATTATTATCCTTTATGTATATAGTATTATGAATAAAAATAAAGTATTATTTCTCTGAATTTCCTGGAACTAGTGTAAATAGATTCCTCTCTACTGGACTTCTTGAGCTCCAGAGAGGCTGTGTTGTCTTCCTCTGTGTATTAAAACCTGGGTAGCTCTTTTGTCAGATGTGAGTTTCTGATACAGAATAACCCTTTGCGCTGCTAGTGGTTGGCATTATAATAAATCCTAATTTCTAGGAAATAATGGTAGTACCTGTTCTTATAGTAAAAACTATTTTGGACATATAGTAACAAGTATGGTTGATAAAGACTGCACTCTAATCATCAACGCCTGTTATTAATGATAGCCATAGCTACACAGCTACCACATTAGGCTGGGGGCCTGAATGAAACCACCAGGTGTAGTAACTAAATAACTGATTATAATAAAATATGTTAAAACATTATCTGTATAGGCTGCCCCCATGCTGGTGTTGTCCTATGTGTCCAAATAAAATGCTTCAGGGACAAACTCTGAATAATGCAATTTGATTGATGAGTTTTTTTTAGCAAACTTGCCTAGTCTTTAATACAGGGAACACTATGATTTCCATTATGAGCTCAGGAATTTTTCTTATATCAAATTTTTATGTCTTGCTTTTTGTTTTTTTCTTTCTTCTTGACTTCCTATGGATCGTCTTAGACAGGGTTTTGGAAGGGCCGATGGTCTTGGATTTAAGGCTGGAACTAGAAGAAAGCAGAATTGGCACATACCTAGGGCAAAATGGTGGTGGGGTGCTAGGCACTTACCTTTTCTGCAACCTACCCCTAGTCCGGGCTTTGTCCATCTTCTCTTTGACCACCAATGATCTGTCCTGGCTACATCAATGTATTAGACTGTTCTGCCCAGGCCCGGATTTGTGGAAAGGCCACCAAGGCCCAGGCCTAGGGCAGCAGGATTTTGGGGGGCGGCATGCTGCCTAACCACACCCACATTGGTCCAGTTTAGTTTTTTAAATTTCCAGTGCGCCAATCCACATTGCTCCGGTCCCGATGATGATAATTCTGGGCGACCCAGAAATGTAGGCTTTACTTGGCTCTACATTTCTGTGGCGCCCAGCAACTGCAGGATATACTTCCTCTTTAGTTCCACCCCTGCCTTTCTGCCTTAGAGAAGTCAAAGAATAAATTACAGCAAATTACCTAGTTCTTAGCTCTAGGGATGTCAGGTGGGCTTATATTGTTATATCTGTGCTAAGCTTAGAAAGCTAGCATGTTCATTAAGTGATTTGTTAGTCTGACATTACCGTACATTGCCCTCAGGTCCAGTTCACATATTCTAGCTGATTTACCCCTGGGAGTACCTTCTCCTGGGGAACTCTTCAGGCAATATACTTACACCGTATCTTTCAGAGCAGGGCACATTGCATGGAGGACCTAAATGTATGGAAGGTGTGTACTTAATGTATAAAATTGGTTTAAGGGAATTTTTTGTTTTAGTTTCTGAATAAAATTTCTGCCTAAGGCTCCTGTACTGCACAGTAAATGCATATTGCCTTAGGTCTCAGTTACATTGCCTTATTTGGTTACAATCAACAGCATACTATTACCCCTGAACCTCCAAGTCACAATTTCACAATTTTTTCTTCACATCAGAATTAAAATCACAATTTACAGGAACTGAAAACACTTCCGAGATCAAGCTATTTATGGGGTTATTCACTAAAATCCGATTTTTTTTTTTATATAAAGAAAGCTCGACCAAACTCCCATCCATGATTTTACCTTTTTATGATTAAAATAACTTGAAAAAGTTGGGTCGGGAAAAAACTTGACAAAATAGAGAGAAAACTAGAATCATACAAAGTTTTTGGATTTTTCTCCCAAATCACTAGATTTTTTCAGCTTATCAGGCTAAATCCAGCACAGACCACAATATCTTCAAACTTGAATAAGGACATCTGCCATTGACTTACACATGACCTACACAGGTTTGAGATGCCGTGTTTTCTGGCTTTTTGTAACATCGGATTATAATAAATCAGAAAGCCTGACCAGAAAAAAATTGTAGAGTTTTAGTAAATAACCCTTTACACTTCTAATATTAATATGTAATAACACCTGATTTTGGCCAACTGACTGCAAAAATAATTTAGTAAGGAAAGGAACATTTTTCCTCACGCCAGTTCTAAGCAGAGCAACAACACCACATGGTCCTCTTGTCACAAAATTAAATTTGAGTCATTATATTTGTAGTGTAAAACCTAATTATATCATGAAAACTAGAAAAGAATGCAAACGTGCATAGAAGAGTAATTTTAGGCTGCAATCTACTAAGGCAAGACACAGTGGAAACTAGTAAGGCCAAGTTATTTTATTCAGTAAATTGAAAAAAACCATTTGGTATTTATATGGAAAACTTTAGTTATAAAGAGTTATATAGCCAAAAATATTGCAACATACTTTTTTTATATTGACAAATGTGTAATTTCGGTGTTACGTTACTGTTTCACCAAGTTAGACATCATACTATTTCTAATTGCATAAATCCTGGTGGTGGTGTTTTAATACTGCTGGGTTTCTGTGACAGATTCATTCTATACATATCAGTGATACTATGTTTTGTGTTTTGCAGCTGGTGTGTGAAGGAGCAAATGGTGGATCTATTAGCAGAGGGTTTGTGGCCTGAGCTGCTGGACATCCATCAGCCACATATTTACATTCTAGATTGGTAAGGATGTATTTTTCGTACTATGCTATCTGCAGAACTACTCACACACTGTATTTGGATGTAACTGCACAGGCTTAGCAGTACCAGCACAGTGGTGTAATTACAGAGGAAGCAGACCCTGCAGCTGTAGGGGGGCCCAGTAGGTATAGGGGGCCCAACTAGGCCCTAATTAATGAGAAATGTCAACATATGTTGGTAAAACAGGGCAATCTCCGGCTATGTTAGGGGCCTAAAATCTATTTGCTGTGGGACCCAGAAACATCTAGGTATGCCACTGCGCCAGCGCATGAACACTATTGTCAGCTGCTCATATGTCCATTTTCTTTTACTTGCTCAACCAGCTACCATTGGCAAAGCATTACAGATATTATCATGTGTGGCCCATTATGCAAACTGCCACCATCAATGTCCCTGCAGCGCATTCTAACAGCATGCACTGATATTGTCGGCTTGGGGGAAAGTTGTTGTCTCACAATTTTCTTTGTACCCCAGGTATGAGGACAGCAAACTGCACAAAAATGTGTATGAGCTACATGTGAAGCTGCTGGCTGAAGATAACAAAACTATCATAGCTCAACATGACCTCACCCCAGAAAACGACATGAGTGGGGATCCCAAAGGATGGAACCCAGTGAGTGCCAGTGGGGAATGGGGCTTCCATGCTCTGTTAAACACACCCATATAGATGGCTTTTTATGATAGTTTCCTACTCACACTGAAGAATAGCTTCTATTTTTGGCAAGGTTCCTTGCTATTAGTGCTCTGTAAGGTGCATGTCCATTATAGGGGCCAGGCATGCACACAGATACAGTTATTGGCAAAAATCCAATAACAATAAATTTTTGCCGTCATCTTATGGGTTAAAATGTAGGGCCTCTCTGGTTCATTTGTAAAATATGCACCAGAAATAGATTTTTATCTAGGGAAAAAAATGCACACTGTGTTTGCCTGCTATTGTGTATGTTTTGTGTATTAGTGTGTGTGTGTGTGAGACAGCTAGGTATATTTATTAAGAAACAAATTGCTTCTTATAATCCTCCACCTCATTTTGCCCTTAATATCACTTTGGTGAGAGGTATTCAGCAGTCAAAAGGCTTATAATATATATTCAGGATGCACTCAGATTCACTGCTGGGTTTCAAGTTATGCACAACAGAACCAGTGAGACCACCCACAGGTATGACCTTACCCTGTGTAGTGCTTGCTGTAGAGAGACCTTGCCTGTTTGCTTTCATGATTCAAGCTACAACAGATTAGAATATTTTAAATGCTGATTGGTTGCAATGGGTAACTAGAGCAGGCAAATATTGCCATGTCTATAAATTACCTCATAAGAATCAGTCAACAGCACTTTCCTCTGCCCTTATTCTCTGTGTCTCATCTTCTCTGTCTCTCACAGGGCTTTATTCAGTTTGACCTGGATGGGGCTGTCTCAACAAATCTTTCCCAGGATAGGAAACTCAAGCATAAATTGCTGCTCTGTTGTCATTAAGGCCCTAGCTTAACAAATACAAGGTCGTATTGCACTGAATTGCATTGCCAAGTAAAGCTCATGTTAACCCCATTGGAACACCAATCAATGCTGCTGCTGCTGCTCAGGGATTCAGTTCAATGCAAGAAGGATTTACAGTTCCTTCATCCAATAGAAAAAGCTTTTTCCACAGCAATGCCACCCGAGGCTAATGAATTAGTATCTTGCATGGCAAGTTGCCAGTGTAATACAGTGGCATACAGTAAAAGAGAAACCGTACTGTCTCTAAAACATTCATGAACACATTCAAAACTCTGAAAAGATTTAGAACTGAAAAAATTGAAAAAATCAGTAATAAGGCCAAACAAACAATATCCAGCCAAATGTGGGTATACCTAGCTGTATCTTGCAGAGGCTTTAGCTAGAGATCAGTACTCATTTATTAAAGGAGGAAGTCTTGCAACTTTTACTACCAAAGGAGGCCCCTCCCCATCTGCAAGTTGTGTGAGTTTAAAAATATAACAAGAATATAATTTGGGACTAGGACCACAAACACACACTACTTAAAGGGATACTGTCATGGGAAAAAATATTTTTTCAAAATGAATCAGTTAATAGTGCTGCTCCAGCAGAATTCTGCATTGAAATCCATTTCTCAAAGAGCAAACAGATTTTTTTTTATATTCAATTTTGAAATCTGACATGGGGCTAGACATATTGTCAATTTCCCAGCTGCCCCAAGTCATGTGACTTGTGCTCTGATAAACTTCAATCACTCTTTACTGCTGTACTGCAAGTTAGAGTATCACCCCCTCCCTTTTTCCCCCCAGTAGCCAAACAAAAGAACAATGGGAAGGTAACCAGATAGCAGCTCCCTAACAGAAGATAACAGCTGCCTGGTAGATCTAAGAACAGCACTCAATAGTAAAAACCCATGTCCCACTGAGACATATTCAGTTACATTGTGAAGGAAAAACAGCAGCCTGCCAGAAAGCATTTCTCTCCTAAAGTGCAGGCACAAGTCACATGACTGAGGGCAGCTGGGGAATTGAAAAAATGTCTAGCCCCATGTCAGATTTCAAAATTGAATATAAAAAAATCTGTTTACTCTTTTGAGAAATTTATTTCAGTGCAGAATTCTGCTGGAGTAGCACTATTAACTGATGTGTTTTGAAAAAAAACTTGTTTTCCGATGACAGGATCCCTTTAACATCTGGGGTTGGTATCAAAGGTAAAACCCTGGTCTCAATGCCATTGTGCCTGTTAATGACATATAAAAAAAAAATAGGAAAAGGACAACTTGTTTAAAATGATATATTTTGTAAACAAGCAACAAGCAGGTAAAACCCTGGTCTCAATGCCATTGTGCCTGTTAATGACATATAAAAAAAAATAGGAAAAGGACAACTTGTTTAAAATGATATATTTTGTAAACAAGCAACTTGTCCCTGCAATATAATATTTTGAATTATTTCAGTCCTCCCACCAGCACTACCAAAAAAGCAGCAGATAAAGAAAAACCTGCTTAGTCTCTGCAAAGAACAAATAAATAAATCTGGTCACATGAGCAGCTCTAGGCTGCCGGCTGCATTATGCACATAGACGTTAATACCTTGCACTCTGGGGGCTGCAGTGGCAGAAGTAGAAAGGTAAGAAGTGATGAGTGGTACCATAAATAAAATTACATTTTCCTGCTAAACACACTAACTACTTCAATAACACTAACTACATGTGGCTAGCACTATGCGACTCTATATAGTCTTTGGAATATTCCTGGATGTAATTGCGATGTGGGCAAGGGTTAAAATAAGAAGTTGGTGAAGTATCTAGAGAGTGTGTGCTGTGGGGGCCAGATTTGTCTGGGTTCACCCATTCCCACTTTATGACAACAGACAGAATTTACCCAGGTACTTACTCAGGCCTGGATTTAACTAATAGGCACCACTAGGCCCCTATGTGCAAACTGGGGATTGGTGCATGTGAGATTTAAAAACAAATCAAATTTCCTGCACATCCCCAGTGCTTTGGACCCAATCTTGATGCAGGTGGGCAGCATGCTGCCCCTAAAATTGCTGCCCTAGGCCTGGGCCTTTGTGGCTTTCCCAGACTTTACTAACATTTTGTAAAATCACTTTACATGCCTTATTTTCTCTACACTGTTTGTTCTGACTACATGCACCACAGAAACCATGTTGCAATAATCATCTCTCTACTAGACAAGGCCCCTTCCCACAGTGCCTTGCACACTGCTATGGTTCTTTTTCTTAAGTGTACTGTTAATCACAGTACATACATAGGGTCATTTATCAACACTGGGCAAATTTGCCCATGGTCAGTAACCCATGGCAAACAAATTATTGCATGCATTATATCTGGCTTAGAAAACGCTAATCACTGATCACTGGTTGCTATGGGTAATTTGCCCAGTGTTTATAAAAGAGCCCAATGCTTTGTGTCTTGGCTGGAAGGAAGATGATTACTGCTACATTGTTTCAAAGATACATGATTCACTAACATAGTGCAAAGTAAACTGTTGGGACACCAATCAGCATGTTTTTTCCCCACAATATCATGTTGTACCCAGAATTTAAACAGCATCGTGGCCACACACAATTGCTGCAATGTTGCAACAAGCTTGCTAAACAGTATTCACTTTTTTGTGAATCATGAACAAGTTGCAGCTAATGTTTTCATTGTGGGGACATCATCACTACATAAATGAGCCATATGGTCAGGAACCAACAGTGCAGACAAGAGACAGAGACTGCTCTCTCATAATTGCATTTACATAGAATGACATTTGCTTTCACAAGTGCATTTTTATATTTGAGTTTACAATCTCTTTTATCCTTACCCAGTCTGGTTGCTGTTTTTTCCCTTTCTTTTATTTACCCAATATACCCTTTAAAGCATTTAAACCATATTCTGCTCTGATGTATTTTATAAGTTCTGAATCTAAAAGGCACTAGTATATTTTCTAACCTTTACAGCATTCTCAGTGCAATGCATTCAATGCCATTTTTCTGACATGTAATACAGTACAATATACTGTAACATTATGTGAATGCTCTTCTCTCTTTTGCTGTACTCATTCCACATACCGAAGTGATATTTTTTAATCACCAAAGGCATGTCATTTGTACTTTAGAGACCTCTGATTTCTGATTGTTAAGGAATGGTGGAAACAGTACACTGGTGGTTGTGGCTGGAGTGGGTTGGATATGACTGACACTGAAATCTGACAGGGAAACCCCTGAAACACAGGAAAGTCTCTCCTGTCTCTCCTTTGCATGAGAACGTCTACCCTACTCTGTCAGTGCCAAATACAGTCCAATAGTCTCAAACATTTTCCACACACACAGAAGTGTCTGGCCCTGTTTGACATACATGGGGCAGGGGCTAACTCATTCAGTGATGTGATATACAAACCTTGTTAGAATTTCATTTTCTCTGGTGTCTATTCTTGCAGGTCTCTCACATATTTAAGTCTTATGGCTCCGGCGTTCGATATGTACACTTCATGCACAAGAGTAAAGACCTTTCTGTTCTGGGATTTCATCGCACACGTGTCGCAAATAGCAGCTTATTTGTTAATCTACATGACTGATCACATATACTCAATATTTAGGAATAAATACTATAACTGTACAGATTTTGTTTTCTGTTTTTTTTCATATAACACCTTTGCACATTCACTCATTCACCAATATTTTCACCAGTTGCCTCCCAGCCATTAATTTTGGATACTGATGCAATTTGGAAAAGCAATTTATTTCAGCACAAATGGTTGGCAGTTGTCTGGAGAGTAATGGATGTTGTTTAAAGTCAAAAGTTCTATGTTCAGTTTGCTGGAATGGTCCCACATCTTGCATTAGTTACATTTGCAGTAATAGGATGAGATTGAATCATCCCAGTCTCCAAGCAGACCCTTCTTGACCTCCTTAAGACGAGGTTGTGCACCAGCAGTGAACTTTTTGGTGTATCCATCCTTTGGCTTCTTAGACCAAACTGTCAGCTCACACCGAGTGCCCACAACAAGGGATGAAATGCGGTTGTGCCATTTCAGGGGAATGTAGGGCACATCATCACCAGGCTTGACATCTATGTAGTCTCCCTCACAGCACTGGTCATAGTAGGGGCTGCTGTTTTCATATAGTCGGGCACAGAGCTTGTTGCCCTCAACATCCTTTAAGTCAGCAGGAACAGGACAAAGCCCTAAGGAAGGGCAGAGCAGAGCAGAAGAGGCAGGATGCAGAGGCTCTGAAGTATCATGGCTGCATTCTGACAGGGATCTGGGAAATATTTTATACTTGAGGGGGAACGGAAGTATTTTGGCATGGAGAGAAACCTTTTGCTCCAGAAGTCTGACAGCTGTGGTCAAGGTGAATTCTGAGGAGTCTGCCAACTGATAAGTGTGAGAATTGGGGGATCTGACACTGCTAGTGACCCTGATAAGCTGGCGAATAGGGATCACAGAGAGTTTACAAAGTAGCTAAACAACAGATGACCCTGCAATGCATTGTACTCTATAATGGAGCAGAGGAAAATAATAACTAGAGAGGTGAAGTATATATTAGAACTCATTGTAGAGTGCTTTGCATTTCAGATTAATGTAGGTTGCTCTGCAGGTAAGCAGCTATTTTCAGCTTCATGTAATGTAGAACACCCTGCAGACAGTCAACAAGGCTGTGCTCAGACATGTAATACAGTTTGCACATATTTGCACAGGCAGATGTACGCTTTGCTGCTGTTCTGGAATAAATGCGATGATTAGCAGGTAATGAGTTCTCATTAACTCATTGAGCACACAATGGATCGCAATGTTTTGAACATTGTGTGCCTTAACTGTGCTGTCTTATTCACCTAACACCTGTTCTGTATCAGAAGTTTCACATGGAAAAAAAAACCGTTAAGTTGTAGAAATAACTGATGAAAATTTCTGCATATGCTTCATTTAAAATATTTCTACTGTTTTGTTGGCCACACAAATGCTAGACTGGTCAGCATCATCTGAAGCCTGAGGAAAAGATTTACCCCTAGACATGGCAACTGGTGAAAATTAGTGCAGAAGTGACAAACGATCAATGGTGTCATTCATTTACAAGAACCTCTGAATCAAGCACGAATGATGCCAGCAAATAACAGAATTTAGGAAGATCTATTGTGCCAACACATCAGTGTTTATATCTAACTGACTATATTTTGATTCATTTCTCAATTTAACATCTGTGTGTATTTATTTCTGCATGTGCATTGCATCCATATCAGGTTTTTCCCTTTTCAGTGATTTACAGGAGGTACCTGAATAGTTCAAGCCAGACAAACAGTATGAGTCAGCCCAGACATATTATAACTTTTTTTTCTGTAGAACAATTGAATAACTCTGTAGGCGCCAGTGAGACCCCGGCAGGATAGAAAAGGATTTACACATATAGTACATTTATTACAAACTATAAATGAATTTAGAAGAAAGAAAAACTTCCCAGTTATATCAGTTGTTCTGCAGAAGGGACATTGTAATAAAACTCATTCAACACTGCTTTTGGAACTGTTCAGGTGTCATGGAGGCACCTATGCTGTATAAACATGCATAAGAAATGCACAGAAAAACAAAACTAAGCATTTATTTAATAAAATATATACAATATATTTACATGCAATTAACAATTTATAGATCAAAAATTATACTCACAACATATCTGTTTGGGATAAAATGTAGTAAGAATCAACATTTTCCGTTTATAATAAACTCTGCATTTAAAATAACAATAAACACAGATCAGTGTTAGACTATGGCACCAAGGGCCCCCTAGAAAATCTAATACCAGGGGCCCACATATTTCTATGTTTGAAAAGTTCATTGTTTACCAAACAGCCATATAGTCTGTTTATAAGACAGACTATATTGTTGTTTGGGTTAATATATCTTTAAAGCTGGCCATATTTAGGCCAATATAAGCTGCCAAGTCGCCCATTTCAGGCAGAGTTAACAGGCTATTGGTCACTGTATGAGGACCTGTCAAAGAATGCCTGATATAAAATTGACCACATATCTGTTGGAAGTGAAAAAGTCCACTGGGCAAAAGCTGCATTGGTGCTTTGATGCTATTCTCGATCAACAGATATCTGTAGGCCTGAATTATGCTCTGGTCACCCACCCCCTGCCCAAAGATTGGATCAGCCTGATTTGGCCCTGCTTCTTTGGCGGCCTTCAAAAACAAACAGATCGTATTATATATGTATGACAAGTTTCTGCCTAATGCATTAGATCTTGCTCTGCCATTTACACTGTACAAATTCTTCCATATAAATCTCATCCTAAGATTAACAGTCCCTCCTGCTTTATGTGGCAATAAATTTAGCCTCTGTCATTTCCCTCAGCTAGCTTTCGATCTTGCTCACGGTTTTCTTTTATGACTTGGCTTACCTTAGGTACCTTGAATCAAACAGTTCTTTTTAAGGAAACAGAGTATGAAATCCGCAGCACTCTGTGAATTTCACATTTTCTGGGAATTAATGAAAATAGAAGAAGAACCTAATAAAAAGTTTTAATGCACTTTGCTCCAGAAAGAGGAAGGACCCACCCATACCGGGGCCACTGGGTCAATCGAACCCTGTTTCAAAGCTCCTTGTTGTCCAACATTTGTTCAAGCTTTCTTAAAATACCAAGATATATATGTAATAATATAACAATAACATTATCTAGGTAAAAA
Source organism: Xenopus laevis (assembly GCF_017654675.1). NCBI lineage: Eukaryota > Metazoa > Chordata > Amphibia > Anura > Pipidae > Xenopus > Xenopus laevis. The sequence continues at coordinate 72,160,551 of NC_054385.1, forward strand.
TTACAAACCAAGATATTACAATATAGGCTTTCTTTTTTTAGATTTGAAATATTTCAAAGGGATTTCTAACAGCCTTTTAGTCAAAACTAGCTTCCTTTTTTTTTTACAGCAACCAAATAACAAGCCTAAGTAACATATTTTTGTACTAGGTCCCTTGCCTTTCAACTTATTTATTAAAGGGATCTAGGTATGGGCGAATCTGAGGCGTTTCGTTTCGCCAAAAATTCGCCGCCGGCGAATTGACGCTGTCGCCCATTAAAGTCTATGGGCGTCAAAAAAATTTTGTTGCGCGGTGAAATTTTTTTTGTCGCGCGTCTTTTTTTTTTTTTTACGCACACCGCCATACAAGTCTATGGTCATTTCCGCGGCGAAACAAGGCAAAAAAATTCGCCCATCCCTAAAGGGATCCTGTCATCGGAAAACATGTTTTTTTTCAAAACGCATCAGGTAAAAGTGCTACTCCAGCAGAATTCTGCACTGAAATCCATTTCTCAAAAGAGCAAACAGATTTTTTTATATTCAATTTTGAAATCTGACATGGGGCTTGACATTTTGTCAATTTCCCAGATGCCCCATGTCATGTGACTTGTGCCTGCACTTTAGGAGAGAAATGCTTTCTGGCAGGCTGCTGTTTTTCCTTCTCAATGTAACTGAATGTGTCTCAGTGGGACATGGGTTTTTACTATTGAGTGTTGCTCTTAGATCTACCAGGCAGCTGTTATCTTGTGTTAGGGAACTGTTATTTGGTTACCTTCCCATTGTTCTTTTGTTTGGCTGCTGGGGGGAAAAGGGAGGGGGGTGATATCACTCCAACTTGCAGTACAGCAGTAAAGAGTGATTGAAGTTTATCAGAGCACAATTCACATGACTTGGGGCAGCTGGGAAACTGACAATATGTCTAGCCCCATGTCAGATTTCAAAATTCAATATAAAAAAAATCTGTTTGCTCTTTTGAGAAATTGATTTCAGTGTAGAATTCTGCTGGAGCAGTACTATTAACGGATTCATTTTGAAAAAACATTTTTTTCCCATGACAGTATCCTTTTAATGACCTGGAGGTGGGCATTGAAAGTACTGTTTCTATTTTTGCAGATGATACTAAATTGTGCAGAACTATAGGTTCCATGCAGGATGCTGCCACTTTGCAGAGTGATTTGTCTAAACTGGAAAACTGGGCAGCAAACTGGAAAATGAGGTTCAATGTTGATAAATGCAAGGTTATGCACTTTGGCAAAAATAATATAAATGTAAGTTATACACTAAATGGCATTGTTTTGGGAGTTTCCTTAAATGAGAAGGATCTAGGGGTTTTTGTAGATAACAAGTTATCTAATTCTGGGCAGTGTCATTCTGTGGCTACTAAAGCAAATAAAGTTCTGTCTTGCATAAAAAGACAGACAATATCCAAGATCAAAGGCTATTGTGATACTAAACTCTATAGTAAGTATAGATATGGGTATATATAATTTATGTGTGTGTATGGATGCTGGGTTTTCATTTGGAGGGGTTGAACTTGATGGACATTGCCTTTTTTCAACCCAATTTAACTATGTAAAATTTGCTGAATGAAGCTTTCCTGGTATCTGCATGCTTGGAGAAAACAGAAGCATTTCTTTGAATGGAAGAAAAAATTATTGTAAGAAAGCTTAGGAAAATCTACAAAAATAGTATAAACAATCCACAGTGTAATCCGTCATCATGCAGGATAACACTTTGTACATTGCTGAAAGCTTTTCCTCCTCACAAAGATCATATATAATATCTTGAGCAGGCCAGACCAAACCCTAACCGACAGAAATTGTGTAATACAAACAGTAAACGGACCAAACTGTAGAGAGCCTGCTACTTGTGAGAGCTTACAGCATCGGCAAAAGTAATTATTTTAAAGAAATGGAAAAGGAAACCCCATTAATCACAACAGAGCATGGAAGTGTGGAAACGTGTCCTCTCACTGATGTAGTGGAAGAGTTTCTGTGAATCTATGGCTTAGCACCAACACAAGTAAAATATTCATCAGATTACTTAATGCAAAGCATTGACAACAGAAATAAATAAAACAATAGAATAGCAGGATGCTCCTACATGTCTCTTGCAGAATGTATTAAAAACAAGATATTAAAAAAGAAAAAAACAGTAATATGATTTCTGCCTTTCCATCACAGAGAAAAGAAATATGGCTGTGGGCTGTATATGGATTGCTAATATTCTGATTGCTGCAAGGAGCTTTGGAAGGTCACTCACATAGGTCACTATATCCTCACAAAATATAGAATCCTGACGTAATTGCACGAAAAAAAAGAACATTGATCAAAAAAAGGGCAATGGGGGCAGTTACTGTATATCTGGAGGAGCTGGATGCCACCATAATCATAGGGCGTTTGAACAAATCTTTAAAATCTAAATAAAACACAGCAACTAGGAGAATAATTTGTATTAAAGGCCATATTGCCACAATAGCAATAAAAAAATGTGCAAAGTAAGTATGTAACATTAATGGGCTTAGTTATGCAATTATAGAGTGATTCCAAGAATCAAAGAGGATCAATTGATCTTCGCAGAGATTAAGGGCCATAGTTTTGTCTGCATATGGCTGCTCTTCTGATTATCTTATCTTGAGATTTTAAATGGTGCAAGTTCTATCTGATTTTTAATAGCAACAGCAAACAGATTAGATTTTAACAGGTAAACTGTCTTTACTGCTTTTAAAGATTTATGGGGCACTTGCTGAATTTCAGCAGTTGTTTGGTGCTTGCTGCTTTTAAACAATACAAACCAATAAAAACAGAGAATAAATGCACCCCTCAGGCATATCTGTTTTAATGATGTATATGTGTGTGTGTTTCTGTGTGTGTGTTTCTGTGTGTGTGGTGTTCAGACAAAAAGGAGACTTTCATGCACTGTGTGAAACTCTTTCCCTGCAATTGTTCTGTAAGATTACAGCAGGGATATGTGTGTTTCTCACTGGATAATGTCCCAGACATTATTTTTTCATTCTTTGATCATGTAGACACACTGAACACTGTGTTATTATTATTTTCACATATTTATGCAGTGTTGTACAGAATATACAACATTGAACATTTAAGATTGCATTCATTGAACATTCAAGAAAACATACAAAGAAACCCAATAACTGATACAAACGGTATAGGGCTCTACCCACAGAGTTTATTGCACTATTGTGTGGCTTTAGTTAAAAGGGATTCTGTCATGATTTTTAAGGTATCGTTTCTATTTCTAAATTACACTGTTTACACTGCAAATAATTCACTCTGCCATATAATATTGTATTCCTCAACTAACAAATGTATTTTTTTAGTTCTAATATTGGTGTGTAGCCATCTCAGTTCATTTTGCCTGGTCATGTGCTTTCAGAAAGAGCCATGATGAAATTGCTTTCAGTTTAGCTATTGTTTCTCCTATTCAATGTAACCGAAGGAGTCACAGTGTTCAGCAATGCAGAGTGACTGAGTTTTTAGAGCACAAGTCACATGACTAAGGGCAACTGGGAAACTGATAGCATATCTAGTCCTGACTGGCCAATAGCTTGGGGCTACTGTTTAGGTGGCACAAATAAGTCCAGCTTTGAGGGAAGGCCACCAATGCCTGGGCCTAAGGTGGCACCTTATTTTGGTGTGGCATGCCGCCCAGTTGTATCTACTCCACAATTCTTACATGAAATCTCTCACATTCAAAGTCCTCAGTACCAGTAGGAAAGGGCACGCACATGTCAACGGGGGCAGGAAGTGTAGGCACACGGGCCGGGCCCACAATTGGTACATGGCTATATTAAATATCCATCTCTTTTGGGCTCTAGGCCTAGACTTTAGAGCCTCTTGGTTTTAGAAAATAAAACAGGTTTAAATGGGGACTTAATATTTTTTACAAGGGAGATACAAATCTGTTTAATATATACCTAATCAGTTGGCTAATGCTTTATAAGTGCAAAGCTCTGTCTCTGTTACTGTAAGCAATTTTTCAATTGAAAAGCATAGGATTCCTCTCTTTAGCAGGAAACCATGTATGACTGCAAAGTTGTTGTCCCTGACTCAATGGACTAGGGTTAGACACAATATAAAGTGCAGTTAGTGCTGTCCAGTGCATGTGTCTATCTGTTAATTTATGTGTGTATCTATGTAGCTATATATCACGTATCTATAAACACATTTAATTAAAGAACAGAAAAGAATAATAAAATTATCCTGTAAAATAATTTTTAAATGAAATAAGAAACTGATTTATGACAGTTATTGGACAAAGGTTGAATGGTTAAGCTGCCCCTAAGAAAGTGTAACTTGCACCAGCAGGCATAGGTGTCTAAAAACGAACTGCATGTTCCTTGGCAAGTATGAAAAATATGAGCCAGTGAGGAAGATGAGTGGGAAAAGTTGGGTGCAGAGCTGTTCTATCCAATTAAAATCAGGGGCTGCCATTCCAGGGTGATGCTTCTTTCAAATCTTATTCCATTTCAAACAACACAGTTATGTCTGCTGCATAAATCATATCCTGATACCGTATTATTGCCGCCGCATGGAAAAAAACCTTCATTTAATGAAAACTAGCAAGAAAAGACTCTGCTGCAGAAATGACTTGTCTATAAATCTATTGTATTTCTGCAAAATAACTTTTGAATTCAGAGCCCTTATTGTAATCAGCTGTACAACATATCCTTATAGAAAAAAAAAACATATATATGTTAGCTAAGAAGTGATACATCCTATTTAAATGAGCGATAGGATAGCTGAAACTATTTATCTCAAATTTAAAGAGAAACTGGTTACCAAGTTGGCAGGTGCTAGGCAAAAATACTAAGTTAATCAAGATCCTCCCTCCCTTCCTAGAACAGACAGACAGCTGTTTCCCTGCTTTGCAGGCTGCGGCATGTTCTCTGCCTCATTCTTCTCCTCACGTTCTCTCTGTCTCCTTTCTCCTCTTCTCCTGGGGGCTCAGCTCTAATTTGGCAGCATGAAGGTCGTATACACCTTGGCTGACACAGCCCCACTGACTTTAAAAAAGCAATAACAGTTTATAGCAGGAAATTGATAACTCTTAACCCTGTCTTGTCAAACAGTAAAGTCATATTTTTCACCTCCATCTTTAGCTGCAGATCTAGAACAGGCAGATTTTAAGCACTTCTTTTTTATTCACCCCTAAATCCTATGCAGCAGCAACCGCTACCTGGCAACTGACTTCTAAGACATCAGACTCACACAATATCCAATTCACCATCATACATATTACAAACAACCTTCTAATTAATGGTTGAAACTTTCTTTACATTTTATTTCACTATTGATATCTGCTGTATGTCCCTGTCATCTAAAATGGTAGCACCCACTGTTTTTCCCTGCTTGTCTGTTGCATACTTACAGATCCCCACCCCAATACCTCCACTCAGCTATTAGCAGGGATGATTGACAGACCTTCTCTAAATCTCCTTGGAACTTGTCTTATCACAGTGTTCTGACCATCAACCATCACTTCACCTAAAGAAGTTTTATTTCCCTTGACATTCTCATTGCTGATCCCTGTCATTTATTTTATATAGGATATGAGCTATAGGAAGCTTCTGAGCTTGACTGTTTGCATTCACACTTCTAATGGGTGAAGCAGTAGGGGCAGTATATTTTTGAAATATGCTACAATATTTGCCCTTTAAGTCTGCCATTTCCCAGCCTATGAAATGATATGTATGTATGCATATCTTTATTTATATTATGCTGCTGTGTATGCAGCAATGTACAATGCTATTATACAGTAATGGTACAAGCAGGGCACACACTTTGCAATAAATCAGTATAATTATACAAAGTTACAAAATTATACACAATAACAAAGATTAAATGGCAATATTAAAAGAGGCATGAGGAACCAGGGGGCAGATTTACTAAAGGGTGAAGTGACTAACGCTTGCGAAAATTCACCAGTGTGACATAATTTTGTTACTTCGCCAATTTACTTATGGTCGCTAGCGTTACTTCGCTAGCGAAAGAGGAAGACTCGAGCGGTACTTTTCTCCCTTACGCCTGGCGAAGTTGTGATATGGCGAATGGACGTAACTACGCAAATTCGGATTTTACTAAACGTTACTCCTTGCGCCAGACTTGCCTTTCGCCACCTCAGACCAGGCAAAGTGCAATAGAGTAGATAGGACTTCCTCAAAAAATAGTATTTCTAAATTTTTCCCAAAAAATGCTGGCGACTTTTCATTTTTCAGAGTGATAGACTGCAAAAGATCGTACATTTTTACTGGGGTACCCGGCTTCCCCCCTACATTTCCTAACATATGGCACATAAACTATACACTGGGCTCATGTGTAGGGCAATATAAAAACTCTATTTTATTGTATTAAGGTTTACCGGGCTTGTGTAGTGTAATGTATTTGCTGCAACATATACGTCCATTCAACTTTAACTTCCGCCGTATGCAAATTAGGCAACCTCAGTGCAACTTCACTTCGCTTGTCGCAGTAACGCTAGCGCTACTTCGCCAGCATTCAGTGCCCTGGACACAACTTTGTATTTTAAAGAATGAGTTGTCCTGGCGAATCTACGCCTGGCGAAGTGTTGCGATGTGAGCAAAGCCGTCACTGGTGAATTTTTGTGGTTAGTAAATTTGCCCCCAGTTCTTTACCTTGTAGAACTTACAATCTAAAGTGGTTGCCAGGGTCAGTAACACCCCAAACCAGGAAGGTAATGAATCCATATGCTAAATTTTTATTGTTAGTTAAATTCTTTTTATCACTTATCTTACAATTCACCACCACTATTGTTCATTGTTTAGTCTGCCATTCAAACCACCACCTGGTTGCTAGGACCCCACTAACCACATAGTTTAAATTCCAAAGTGGAAAGGAGAAAAAAGTGAAATAATTCAAACACATAAAGTAAGGCCAGTTACAGTTGTAAGACAAAAAGCTGTTCCAATTTGTTAATTTACAGCTTTGTTGCAGGTGACCACTTTCTTCAGTTTCGTTATAACCTATTTCTAAAGCTTCAGATAGTTTCCTGCAAAGTTGGGTGGAAGTGAAGCACTTGCCAAAATAGTAATGACGAAGTAACTGAAGTAGAAGAAAATTACTGTGTCAATGACATTTCAATGACTTTCCCTGGGTAGCAAATATCTCATTTTACCAAACAAGTATCTTTTTTCCTCCAACTGGAAATATTAGAATATCATCAAGCCTGAGCTGTAAAGTAATGTCTGTGCAGTTTTACTCAAAGTAGATTGTGATATTTATAAATATGGCAAAAGTGAGTAAAACTGTTAAACAGAGGGCTGTAAATAGGGGTTTACTTGTCACTGGCCTAAAGAATTAAATTGCTAATGATATTTGTTTTATAGGAACATTGAGTGCCAATATATTCAGGCACACTTTACAATATATAGGGAAAATATGATTATGATTATGTGAGCTGTAATTTTTTTTCTAAATAACCTGGCTGCTTAATATCCAACTGAAAATTTGCCAGATTTTACCAGATTATAAAATAAGAACCAAATAACCTGGGTCTACATATTATGTATAATTTTTAGTGTTACTCCTCTCCCTGCAGTCTCCAACCATTTATTTTACCTGTGTTGGTGCAACAGCAGAGAGGGATAAGGATGGGCATTTTGTTGAGAGTGTTATCAATCTGATTTGGGGAGACATGGACGACATTGCAGTGAGGGCTCCTACGTGCACCAAAAGTTAAATACATAAAGAAACAGAAAGAGAACAAACACAGAAAGGAATCAGGAGTTACAATTTCTAACCATATTGCAGACAGAAAAAGAGAGAGAGAATGAGGGAAGAATTATGTGAATTATTGGAAAAGCATTTACCACAACTGGGACTGTAAAAGTTAAGCATAAGATATTAATGTAAAGCAAAATACTCTGAGGGAGAAATTGTTTAACATGCTACGCACAAGCTATTGACTATATTATGACTACAAGTTCAAAACCATTCGCTGGTTAAAGTCTATTTTCAAAGAAAAGAATGGCAGCACTGTGAGCAGTAAACAAAAAGCAAATTGTTTTCAAAGTGTTGGCTCACCAATGATCTGTTGGGGAGGGGCTTCAACCATTCTACAGATAAACTAAATGCTCCCACCCATTGTACGGCGATTTTAAAATAACAGGATAGGCAGTGATGTTCCATCTTGCCAGAGAATGCAATAACCTGTGTGTTCGGCAGAATTTGCAATATGTTCACTACTCACATAAAGGGCAAGAATCAAATCAGTGAGAAAAAGTTATGTCGTGGTTTATCACATGAAAAGTCATGGATGAGATTCAAAACGTGGAGAAAAATGTTTCTCAAATTGAATCTCGTCCATGACTTTTCACGTGATAAACCTTTTTCTCACTAAATTAAATCTGGCCCAAAGGGTCAGATTCAAGTCAAAGAGAAAATTTTATTTTATGGTTTAATCACATAAAAACTTATGGACACGATTTGATTTGAGGAGGAAAAACTTTTTCCCAAGGAATATGACTATGAAGATTTTATTCATCTAGGTCATGGTATATCTAGGTAGATATAGGTAAATCTAAAAAACAACTGGACTTGCTGATTAATTACTCAGTAAGTCCAGTTGTTTTTAGATTAACCTACACTAGATTTTCCCAAGGAAGCCAAATGCCTCAGTAGCTTAAGGCTCATAGCACACGTGGCACTTCAGCCAGTTAAATACTGTCACGATCGCCGCCCGGAGCTCCGGGCGGCGCGTCCCTCCTTGCCGGCGTCGCTCCCAAAATGGCGGCGCCCATGGCCGCCACGTGGGTAGCGGCGCCGGCGCGATGACGTCAGCGCGTCAACGTCGGCGCAAGAGCGTCAATGACGTCAGAATGGCGCCAAATTTGAAAATAAAAGCACCAACTAGACGCCAGAATGGCGCCCAAGAATAGGAATACTTTCCCTAAAGTGTATCCTGGGTTTCCTGTGTGCCTTATTGCCAAATCTTGTTCCTGATCTGTTTCTTGACCCTTTGCCTGGACTTTGGACTTTGTTTGTATTCTGCCTGCCTGTGAACTCTTGCCTGATCCTGACTATTCTTCGTTTAACCCTTTGGACACCGCGACCTTGTTCCCTCAAGAGGGCTTCCTCCTTGATCCTGACAACCTCCCTGGAGGGAGCTCCCGGCTCCCTGACATTATTCTTGGGCCATGGATCCTTCTGAGGAAGCCACACCTGATGTCGGACGAGCACTCCGCGGACTGGCATCCCGCATGGAGGACTACGAAAACCAGCAGGTTCGCATTGGGCAAGCACTCGATGTCCTGCTTACTCGAGTGCCTTCTGCGCCCTCCGCTGCTCCACCTACTGGAGATCCCCCCATGGCGGCAGCCTCTATGAACGCAAGCTACCCGACAGGTGAGCCTCGCATTCCACCTCCCCTTCGCTTTAGTGGGGATCCACAAGCCTGCAGGGGATTTGCCACACAGTGCCAAATTCAATTTGAGTTCCAACCCACACAGTTTCCAAGTGAACGTTCCAAGGTGGGGTATGTGATGTCTCGATTGGAAGGCAAGCCACTGGAGTGGGCAACGTCTCTTTGGGAGAAGAATTCCCCGGTGACTTATGATGTTAAAGACTTTCTCCAAGCTTTTCGCATAGTCTTTGATGCTCCAGGTCGGGTCACGAACGCCCCTGCCCGTCTCTTGCAGCTCCGGCAGGGAAGCCGCAGTGTCAATGAGTACGCTATAGACTTCCGAACACTGATGGCGGAGACTTCCTGGTGTGATGACGCTTACAAGGCCGTATACTACCAAGGCCTATCCATCCGCATCAAAGATGATCTCGTCTCCAGAGAGACTCCTGACACCCTGGAAGGACTGATCGCTCTATCTATTAAGGTGGACACCCGCCTCAGAGAACACCAGGTGGAGAGAGAGCGCAGCAGACGATTTTCTCCCATGTTGGCCCCTCGCTTTCAAAGGCCGATTCTGCAAGCACCCGCTGTCCCTGTGACTCATGTGTCCACGTCTCCCCTGGAGGAACCTATGCAAGTAGGAAAAGCTTGCCTCTCCGAGCAGGAAAGACTCCGAAGACGTATGGCAGGGCTCTGTTTGTACTGTGGTGGGCATTCCCATTTTGCCAACGCCTGTCCTGCCAAAGCCAAGAGTTTTGTACCCCGAGGTATGTCTCAGGTTTCTCATGTAGGGGGCATCACTCGAGGTTCTCAGGAGAAGTATCAAGAAAATTCACGCAGACTTCTCCTTCCTTTGCAGATTCATCTGGCAAGTAAGTCTATCTTCGAAAGGGCCTTCCTCGACTCCGGTGCGGATGGCAATTTCATGGACGCCTTCTTTGCTGAACGCATGAAGATTCCCCTGCTTCCATTGTCTTCACCCCTGCGAATTACCGCCATAGATGACAAACCCCTGGAGTTTGAATTCGTCACAATGTTCACGGCGGAACTATCTGTACAAGTTGGGGCGCTGCATCAAGAAAAACTTTCATTCTTCATCATTCCCTGTCCTTCTACTCCAGTAATATTGGGTCTTCCATGGTTACGTCTGCATAACCCCACCATAGACTGGTCCACTGGGCAGATCTCTCGTTGGAGTTTATTTTGCCTGCAACATTGCCTTCCGCCAAAACCCCTCGAGAAGGTGAATGTCTCCACTGCGGAACTAAAGACTTTGCCCTCCACTTACAAGGGATTTTCCGATGTGTTTTGTAAAAAGTCTGCAGAGTTCCTTCCCCCACATCGCTCCTATGACTGTCCGGTTGAACTCCTGCCAGGAGCCATGCCCCCCAGAGGGCGCACTTACCCTCTCTCTCCTGCTGAGACTACCGCTATGAAGGAGTACATCCAAGAAAATCTCCAGCGAGGGTTTATCCGCCCTTCTACCTCTCCTGCAGGGGCTGGGTTCTTCTTCGTGGAGAAGAAGGACGGAGGCCTTCGGCCTTGTATAGACTATCGGGGCCTGAATAAGATCACCGTGAAAAACAGGTACCCCCTGCCCCTGATTGCCGAGCTCTTTGACCAGCTGAAAGGAGCAAAGATTTTCTCCAAGTTGGATCTCCGGGGGGCCTACAACCTCATTCGCATCCGGGAGGGTGACGAATGGAAGACGGCATTCAACACTCGGGATGGGCACTATGAATATCTTGTCATGCCCTTCGGCCTATGCAATGCTCCTGCCGTCTTCCAGGAGTTTGTTAATGATGTGTTCCGAGATCTCCTAGGAAGGTTCGTAGTCGTATACTTGGACGACATCCTGATCTTCTCCAAGGACCTTGAAAGTCATCGCTCCCAGGTGAAGGAGGTACTCTCTCGTCTGAGGAAGAACTCTCTCTTCGCCAAGTTGGAGAAGTGTGTCTTCGAGGTATCCAAGATCCCCTTCCTAGGGTACATTATCTCTCCAGAGGGATTTGAGATGGACCCCGTGAAAGTGTCGGCCATCCAGGAGTGGCCTCTCCCACTGAGTACCAAGGCAATCCAGAGATTCATCGGATTTGCTAATTATTATCGACAGTTCATCCGGGGGTTCTCTTCCCGCATTGCACCTATCCTGGCCCTCATCCGGAAAGGGGGTAAACCAAGCCTGTGGCCTCCATCTGCCTTAGAAGCCTTTCAGTCCTTGAAAGAGGCCTTCACGTCCGCTCCTGTTCTCCGACATCCCAATCCCGCACTACCCTTCTGCATCGAGGTTGATGCTTCAGAAGTCGGAGCCGGAGCTATCCTTTCTCAGAGACACTCCACTGATGGAAAATTGCACCCCTGTGCGTATTTCTCCAAGAAGTTCTCATCCGCAGAGCAGAACTATGATGTCGGAAATCGAGAACTCTTGGCAGTCAAGCTTGCCCTTGAAGAATGGCGTCACCACCTGGAGGGCTCTGAAATTCCTGTCCAGATTTACACAGATCACAAGAATCTGGAGTTTATACAGTCCCTCAAGAGGCTAAATCCCAGACAAGCCAGGTGGGCCCTTTTCTTTTCTCGATTTAACTTTGTTTTGACGTATCGCCCAGGTTCCAAGAATCTGAAGGCCGACGCCTTGTCTCGTAGCTTCACTCCGATGGACCGTGACCCTGAGAGGCAGGAACCAATCATTCCACCAGTCAAGATCATTGCCTCTCTGTATCCCCAATTTGCCGACCAGATCTTGGCTGGGCAGTCCTCGGCTCCTCAAGATACTCCGATTGGCATGGCCTTCGTCCCTCCAGAACTTCGCCTGGCCATCCTGCAACAGACCCACTGCTCCAGGCAAGCTGGACATCCTGGTCCGGCCAAGACCCTTGAACTCTTGAGGCGCCTAGTCTGGTGGCCTGATATCCGCAAGGATGTAAAGGACTTTGTGGCTGCTTGTAATGTCTGTGCCACTTCTAAGCCTAGCCATTCCCGCCCCAGCGGGTTGTTACAGCCTTTGCCGGTTCCCTCTCGTCCGTGGACGCACCTCTCTATGGACTTTATTGTCGAACTTCCTCCCTCCGGTGGGAATACTGTGATCTGGGTTGTCATAGACCGCTTCAGCAAAATGGCCCATTTCATCCCTTTGAAGAAGTTACCCTCTGCGGTGGAATTATCCCAACTCTTTATTAAGTACATCTTCCGCCTGCATGGTTTCCCGGTGGAGATCGTCTCCGACAGAGGCACCCAGTTTACCGCCAAGTTCTGGCGTTCCCTATGTAAAGACTTGGGAATAACACTTCAATTTTCGTCTGCCTACCACCCGCAGACGAATGGGGCAGCTGAACGTGTGAACCAAGCCCTGGAACAGTTCCTGAGGAACCACGTATCCCTCTGCCAGGATGACTGGTCTGATCTCCTCCCATGGGCGGAATTCGCTCATAATAATGCTTGTCATTCCTCTACAGGGAGGTCTCCGTTCATGTCGGTGTATGGTCAGCATCCTCAAGCTTTTCCCCAAGACTTTGTGCTATCTGACGTCCCGGCTGCTGACGATTCCGCAGCCCATATGTCTGCTATTTGGGCTGCTACCAAGTTGAACCTAGAGAAGAGCGCTCTTGTTCATAAGACTTTCGCGGATCGTCGTCGAAGATCCTCTCCTCCCTACAAGGTGGGTGATAATGTCTGGCTCTCTTCCAGAAATATCCGGTTGAAGATACCATCTCCCAAGTTGGGTCCAAAATTCGTGGGTCCATTTCCCATCTTGGAGATAATCAACCCTGTGGCTGTCAGACTCCAGCTTCCACCAGAGATGAGAATCCCCAACGTGTTCCACGTGTCTCTGGTGAAACCCGCCATCACCAACCGGTTCTCTGGCGGTCAATCTCCTCCTCCTGCCATCTCTGTGGAGGGTCAACTCGAGTACGAGGTGGAGAAAATCCTAGACTCCAGGATCTCCAGAGGGTCCCTTCAGTACCTCATTCAGTGGAGGGGCTTTGGCCCTGAAGAATGCTCCTGGGAAGGACACCGTGATGTTCACGCTCCTCGTCTGGTGAGGGAGTTCCACTCCAAATTTCCCCAGAAGCCAAGTCCTGGTGGTCCGGAGGCCCCCCGTGAGGGGGGGGGTACTGTCACGATCTCCGGGCGGCGCGTCCCTCCTTGCCGGCGTCGCTCCCAAAATGGCGGCGCCCATGGCCGCCACGTGGGTAGCGGCGCCGGCGCGATGACGTCAGCGCGTCGACGTCGGCGCAAGAGCGTCAATGACGTCAGAATGGCGCCAAATTTGAAAATAAAAGCACCAACTAGACGCCAGAATGGCGCCCAAGAATAGGAATACTTTCCCTAAAGTGTATCCTGGGTTTCCTGTGTGCCTTATTGCCAAATCTTGTTCCTGATCTGTTTCTTGACCCTTTGCCTGGACTTTGGACTTTGTTTGTATTCTGCCTGCCTGTGAACTCTTGCTTGATCCTGACTATTCTTCGTTTAACCCTTTGGACACCGCGACCTTGTTCCCTCAAGAGGGCTTCCTCCTTGATCCTGACAACCTCCCTGGAGGGAGCTCCCGGCTCCCTGACAAATACACACACAGCTACTGCCTACAAAGCCTACTGACTTAGACTAAAGCACTTAACACATTTAAAGGTTGAAAACCACCAATTTTTCTATTATAAAGTATTTCTCATTTAAGTTAATGGGAGCCTCGGATTCAGTTTCATGAGTTTTTCTTTGTCAGCTTACTAGTGTTAAAGAAACAACAAACAAATCCATAGTACATCTATCCGAGTGGATAGAAAGGCTGCAGATGTGAAATATAAATAACTGTATAGCTTTTTCATCCCTTGCAGCATGAGCCTATGCAGTGGTGGGAATAACTTCCTCTATTTTAGGGGTTTGTGCTGCACAGTCAATTAACAAGGCATTGCAATGCCAACATTTACTTGTTCAGGAAACCAGGTGTTCACTGTTTGTATTGGATTTACTATATCTGATATCAGCCTTTACTGGGAATGCAACAGATGCTAGCACTTGCTGATATACAGTTCTTTGCTTTACCAAAGAGCTGAATATAAATTTGCTGGAACAAAAATATACTATATATATGTGTGTATATATATATATATATATATATATATATATATATATATATATATATATATATATATATATATATATATATATATATATATATATATATATATACATACACACACATGTCCCCATGTGTACTGTATGTTCTTTGCTCACATCTTATATAGTTTGTGTGATTGCAGAATATTCATTTTTGTTCAAAGACTGCATTCTATGTTGACAGACTTCATTTTGCAATCATGGCATACATTTAAATATTTTTAAGAGGTTTCCCAGCACAATATATAAAATGCATGAAATTTATATTCATGTTTTCCTAGAAACCTTCTGCTAACACAATACATATTTGGCACTACAGTTGTATTGCAAATTCATACAATATATTTCATTATGTATTCCATTATGTTTATATTTTATTATGAAAAAAATACAGTGCATAAATGTTGTATTTGTAAAATAAATGTCATGTTACAATATGTCATTTGTGTAAATTGCCCTGTATTATGGCAATCCCTGTTCCTCTGAGAGATAAACAAATGTGAATTACTGTGCATTATGTATTATACATTATATAGCTACACATGCATACTTTGCCACTTATTGCCTTTCCTTTTTTGTGCTGCATATCACATTTTAATTATTTTTACATGGAAAAGAAATTCTGTGAATGTGTAACTCTTATAACATCTTGAGAACAACCCAGTAATTTGCATGGCATTAAAATCATATTTTCACATTTCTGGGAAAAAGGTGTTACCAGGTAAAGCATCATCATTTATTTACAGTATATAGAGCCGACGCAGTGCTTTAAATCTCTTGCTGTTGTTTGAGAAGGTTGCCAGTTAGGGTTGCCACCTTTTTTGGAAAAAAAATACCTTATATATTTATCTTTTTTTTCCTATTAATAACATTGGGATGAACCATCATTTTTACCGGCCAGGCCGGTAAAATACTGGCCAGGTGGCAACCCTAGTACCAGTGGGATCACATAGGGAATGATTATGCTGGTAAACATGAGAAATGTTGTCTTATAAGAAACAGTGGGAAATGTTCTGTATTTGCTGTTCAGTTTTTAGCAATACGTCTTATGGCAGCTCAATTGCCAGCTTTGAACCTCTGCTTGCAGGGAGACAGTGGGATAGGGTTGATGCAGTACAGCACAGTACAGTTTTTTTATCCAACCTCTTATGGATATGAGTCATACAGACTGTAATGTGTCCATCAGGGAAGCAAGTACCACAGGGTATGCCCCCTTCCTGACAAACTTTAGAGATGAGTGAAACCATTTAGCAAATTGTGAAATCGTGGTAAATGTAATGTTTTAATAATTCCGAGCTCCAAACTAATTCTCCTAAAATGAAGCTAAGAACCATGACTAGAACTAAAAGCAATATCTTGTCAAAATGAATAACAAAACAATTTCATTCCCCAAACCCAGGTGTGTAACAACAAGAAAATAGCTGTACACCAATATCACAACAGCTGCATATAACATGCATTTTCATCCTTAGGGACAGGCAAAACAATTGTTCTGCTACTGAAACAGCTGCTTTTGAAACTGAATATTAGCCCAATTTGCTCCATGGGCATAACACAACTGTACAGCTCCAGAAATAAAAATGCTGCAAAGAAACATTTCAGAGATACAGTTGCAGATAGCCATACAACTCTGAGTTATTAAGAGATATTACAGCATAGCAGAGTGTGTATTTGAAAGTGAACAAAACAAAATACAAATCTTCAATGCAGACAACAAGTAAACTTACTGTATATGATACGTTTCCATTTTACTCTGCTAATAGCAATCCATGACATTAAAATATGTAGATTAAATAGAAGCTGCTGTATAAAGGTCTCAACCTTTCTGGTTCACAAAATGGTAAAGGAACTTGCAGTATGCAGCAGCCTAGTACTTTATCCACAACACTGTGTGGCATTTTGTATTTGCAGTCACAAGCACAGGGCCTGGCAGCTGACGGGCATAGAAAGAAATAGTCACGATTCTATAATAAAAGATATCAGTCTCAGCTCCACAATCTTTGTATTTTGTTGATCATACTTCTTATGTGGTTAATGCATCTTAAAAGTGACATATAGGATATGTAAACCCCTAATTTCGTAGGCAATAATGAGAAAAGTATGGTGCTAGTTTTACTCTGGGCTAAAAATGAATATTATCTTCAAGAATGGTCCCTTTATTTGAGCTCCCTATAGATCTGCTATGGTCCCTGTCTGTGTTTCAAAGGAGCGGGTAGGTGTGTCCTAATGGTTCCTGCCAAATCATAGTTGGAGGGGAACAGCCAATCACCTGCAATCACACAAGCAAATACAGACTTCAGTTCCCTATCAGGTCAGCCTAGCTGCTGATGGGTTTGTAGCCTACAGCGCAGTATGCTGAGTGCCGACTGCTACCCTGTGCAGCCTGGGGAAAGAGGTAGCCGGAAGTGGATCAGATGGGTGGGACTATTAGGGTTTTTACAAAAATATTCAATAAATCAGCCCCTTTTTCAACTTTTTTTGAGCCTTTCCGTTACTTCTATAAAAAAAAAGAGTATGATTCACTGGTAAATTAATGTTTTTTTTTTTTTTTACAAAAGCAGGGATGTGACATTCTCTTTGCCTTGCACTTTTGATTAAGCTTGTCTTTAAATATCTTGTATTGCAGTAGCTCTGAAAACATAATAAGCAATCTCCTAATCTGTTTATGAGCTACCTCATTCAGCAAACAGGTTCAAAGGCTTTTAACTACATTGAGAAGAATTTATTTTTACACAGCAGCAAATAACAGAAGACAAAAAAACTCTTCTATAAAAATACTTGTCCCTCCCACCTCTTGTACAGACATTGTGCTGACCCTGATGGAAGAAGGGAGGAGATGTTTAATTAGGAGCTCTGCTAATAGTCATGAAGATTAATTTATTCTCTGCCTGCAATGCTTCTGGGACTTTTAATGGGTGCCTAATAAGACATCAATTAGATATCTGTATCAATGTAATATGGAGTAAGGATGTCAGAGGCCCTGTTCCAGCTGCAAGAAATTAGCTACATTAGCAGAGCTAAAGACAGTGAGGGTGACAAAAACAGAAACAAACTGCTAAACCTGTTTAAGAACAGTGACTTGGAATCCAAAGGAGTTAAAGAGAAAGTCAAATATGAAGCTAAAAAAAGGAACAGGCAGGAAATAAACACAGTGGATCAGTAGAAGAACTCATGTAAATGATCAGCATGTGTAACATCTGTTATGGCCCCGTGGAAGGGAGAGGTGGCAAGGTGAAATAGTTGCCAAAATGGAAAAGTTTTACAAAAAAAATATTCTTTAATGTGTTGACTACATAAATGCAGGCATTACTTTTAAAGACAGAGGAAATCTAGTAGTTACTAGTCTCTAACTGAGAAGGTAGAAACATTAGTTGTGGCCCATATAGTAGAGTGAGCAATGGCATTTGTGGTCACACTCTCCTTATCTGTTGGCTTCTGTGTACTACAAAGAATGATTTGTCATGATTTGTTTTATTTAGTTTCTCTCTCCTTCTTCTTCTTCTGCAAAATCCTAAACCAAGTGTGAGACTGTTCTTCACCCTTTAATGGGGACCTGAAAAGTAATATTTTTTTGTGGTTCTAAATCACTTACTTCTGTGGGGCTTTAGAGGTTGAAATTAGTTTTTAATGTAATCTAAATAATGGCATTACAGTTTTCGCTTTTTTGCTTAACCATCAAATATAGGTTCCTCAGGAGGCAGTTTTGAAAAACCATGCTGCAATCTCTTTAGAACTGTTTTATGCTGGGTAATGGTACAAAGGTTTATATAGTTGTGCTGAAAATATTCAAATTGTATTTAGCAATCAGCCTGCATGTTGTATTTACAAAAATCTCACTGGTTCCTGTTTTAAAATACAAGGATTCTGACTGGTAAAATGGAAGAGCTGGAGGTGGTGGCTCTGGTGGAAAAATATGATGTGATTGGTGTTGCGAAACATGGCTGAATGAGTATCGTGACTGGTCAGTTAACATCAGTGGATATACTTTTGACTGGTTGTAAAAAATCTAGCAAATTAAATGTAGGCGTATGCTATAGACCCCCTAATGTAAGTGAAGAGGAAGTGGCTAAGCTCCTGATGCATATAGAAAAAACTGCTAGCTTGGGGAAAGTAATGCTAATGGGGGGATTTTAATTATCAAGATATTGAATGGAGCAATAGTACTGCGTGACAATTTTATGACACAGGTTCTTGAGGAGCCAACCAGAAAAAATGCTATACTGGATCTACTAATCTCTTATGACCCAGAACATATAGGAAATGTGTAAGTAATTAAACCCCTGGGTAATAGTGACCATAATGTAATCTTAATTAATGCCTGGGGCAAAAACCAAATTTACACTGGTGCATCAAAAACTCTAGATTTCAGAAAATCAAATCTAAGTGCCTTAAGGGGTGCCCTTCAGAGCATAGATTGGGGCATTGTTTTTTGCTACTAACACAGAACATCAATGGTTGTCAATTAAAATGTTATTAAATTGTTACTGTTCTCAATTTAGTCCCTTAAGTAGTAAATGTAGAAGCACCAAGAACCACCCTATGTGGCTTAATATAAAAGGAAAGAAGGTAATAGGAAAGAAGAGAAAGGCATTTAAAAACTACTAGTATTTTAGTATTTGGGGGACAGAAGCTGCATTTAACGAATATAAACACTATAATAAATGTTGTAAATCAGCAATCCGGAAGGCAAAGATAGAAAATGAGGAACCCATTGTGGTAGAGGCTAACACTAACAACAAAAAGTTTTTAAGTATATTAATAGTAAAATGATGTAGGTTGAGAGTATTGCTCTTTTAAATAATGGTACCAGTTCAGTTGTAACAGATACAGCAAAGGCAAATTTGCTAAATCAGTTCTTTTCTTCAGTGTATACAGTAGAGGAGTCAGGGTTCCCACACCCACCTCATAACTGCAATGTTGGCTCAGCTCAATCTAGTCAGTGGTTGACTCAGAATATTGTTCATAAAGCTTTACTAAAAATCAATGTGATCAAGGCACCTGGGCCAGATGGAATACACCCACAGGCAGTCTGTTTGGCTGAATTAAGTTGTTTGCAGATTGATAGGAAACTGGCTACAGGAACAGAGACAGAGGGTGGTTGTTAATGGTACATTCTCTACTTGGGGTAAGGTTCTTAGTGGGGTCACTCAGTGCTCTGTATTGGGTCCCATTTTATTTAACTTGTTCATTAATGGCTTAGGGGAGGGTATTGTGAGTAATGTATCAGTGTTTGCAGATGACACAATATTATGCAGCCTAATTAATTCCATCCAGGATGCGGCATCCTTGCAACAGGATCTTGACAAACTGGCAATCTGGGCAGTTAAGTGGTAGATGAGACTCAACGTTGATAAATGTGAAGTCATGGACCTGGGATGTAAAAATATGCAAGCCATTTATACCCTTAATGGGACTGCACTAGGCAATTCCATAATGGAAAATGGCCTTGGAGTACTTGTAGATGATAAACTTGGCTGTGGCAAGCAATTCCAGTCAGCAGCTTCAAGGGCAAGCAAGGTCTTGAGCTGTATTAAAAGGGGGGCTATATTCGCCAGAGGAAGGGTCATTCTTCAACTTTACAGAGCACAATAACAACAGTTTTGTACAACAGGGTACAGAGAAGGGCAACTAAGCTGGTAAAAGGTATGGAAAATCTCAGCTATGAGGAAAGACTAGGCAAGTTGGGGATGTTCACACTGGAGAAGAGGTGCTTAAGGGTTATTTTGATAACTATGTATAAATATATAAGGGGATCGTACAATAACTCTCTGATGCTTTATTTACCGGTAGGTCCTTCCAGTTGACAAGAGGGCACCCATTCCGTTTAGAAGAAAGGAGGTTACATCTAAATATTCAAAAAGGTTTTTTTTTTTTACAGTTACAGTTGTGGAGATGTGGAATTCTCTCCCTGAAGATGACATTGGATGGCTTTTTAGTAAATGAAGAAGTACAGAGATATGAAAGATAGCTCATAGTACAAGTTGATCCAGGGACTAGTCTGATTGCCATCTTGGAGTCAGGAAGGAATCTTTTCACTTTGAGGCAAACTGGAGAGGTTTCAAATGGGTTTTTTGCCTTCCGATGGATCAATTAGCAGTTAGGCAGGTTACATATAGACTTAAAAGGTTAAACTTGATGTCTTTTTTTTCAACCTAACTTACTATGTTATTATGCTTGTATCTAACTGATCCAATACATGCTAAGGTTTTTGGTCAATTGCAGTCTATAGTTGTGAATCCAGATCAAGGGGTCCGTTTACTAAAGTGCGTTAAAAATATTTGAACAATACAGTATATAGACAGAATTTTCGCCAAATATGTTATCGCCAGTTTACTAACCTGTGGTAAATATAAATTTGCAAAATAAAGAATAATTGTTTGCCAGTTATCGCATTCACTGAAAAATAAAACAGCGAAATGTGCTAAAGACAAAATTAACGCCAGAATATTCGCAAAATTTTACCGCCACCTATGTAGTGGCGTAAAAGAATTTTTTTCGCCAGAAAATTCTCAAGGGGCAGGAAACATCCCATAATACTGTTTTTTTTTTACCCATCATTCTTTGCTGACAGGAGAGAGATCTGTAGCTATTGCTGACAGGATGTTTTGGCTTCTGCTTCTATCTGTGGCAACAGCAGCAGTTTCAGCTCAGAGGCGTATTATTGGCAGCGGGCATCACAGTCCAAGGATTCTCAGCTTCTACACTTTTTTGGTTTCATTGTGATTGGCTACATTAAACTGTGCATTTCTATGACGCAAAGAGATTGACTGGTATGATTTCTTGTTCATATGATTCTATTGGCAGAAGGGTTTATATGATGCATATTTGTATGATTGGTGTTACTCTGGTAATGTTGTTGGATGGTATAATCATCAGTCAATATGAGTTTTGAAGAAACATTTCTGGCCATAAATGTCACAGTAAAAATTGCCATAATAACCGCCATAAAACAAGACTATTTTATAGCATAATTATTCGCAAAAACTTAATTTTTCACCAGAAAATTCGCAACTCGCTAACATTACCGCTGACGTAAGCTGGTTCATTAACATAGTTACCGCAAGTGATCGCAATGACTTCTGAGCGTATCACTGTTTAGTAAACTTAGTCGCTGCGAATATTCTGGCGTAAAAATATTCTCAGCAATTACATGCGGAAACGTAAAGTCAGATTTACCGCACTTTAGTAAACTGACCCCCAACTCTAGGGCTGTTTCCTGTCTTAATTTTTATCTCTATAATACATTGTTGCTTGACAATTCTGTCTCCAGAACACTGTCTATTCTGTTGCTTTTCCTGAACATATTGCTACACAGTTAAGGGAAACTATGGGGCAAATTCACTAAAGGACGAAGTGCCTAACGCTTCGCTAGCGTAGCGCATTTTCGTTAATTCACTGATTCACTAACGGACACTGGCGTAAATTCGACTGGCGAATTTTCGCAACGGACATAACTACGCAAATTCACTGATGCGCTCATTTTTCTGAACGCTACCTTTTACGCCAGATTTCCTTCACCACCTCAGACCAGGCGAAGTGCAATAGAGTAGATAGGGATTGCTTCAAAAAAAAAAAGTTAAAAATTTCTAAGTCCCAAAAAAACGCTGGCGTTTTTTTCTTTTTTTATGGGTGATAGACTGAAAAAGAATGAAATTTTTTTTGGGGCTCCCCTCCTACCCCCCTACATTTCCTAACTCTTGGCACCTTAACTGTACAGTGGAGCACATGTGTAGGGCAAAATAAAAATTTTATTTGCTGTTTTGAAGGTTTCCCAGGCTTGTGTAGTGATCCTACATATACCTCCATTGTAACTTCAATTTGGCGCCGTATGCAAATTAAGCATAGCTAGCGTAACTTCGCTTTGCTTGGCGAATTACCGCTAGTGCAACTTCGCAACCTTACAGTTCCCCTGAGCGCAACTTCGGATTTTAGTGAATTTGCGTAGCGCTGGCGAGAATACACCTGGCAAAGTGCGGCGAATCAGACGAAGGCGCAACTACGAATCTTAGTGAATTTCACCCCTAAATACTTATACTTTCCTGCTGAATTGTTCAGTACAGGGGAAAACCTATACTAACTGTACATTACCAAAGTAATTTTATCTTTGGTCCAACCCTAACTAATATCATATCATTGCGCCAAAGGGATAATAACAGTTACAATATTATTTAAAAAAAGAAAAGAAAACATGGCAGTATGCATAACTGATTTCCAGTGGCTTATAGTCTGAACTGAATAGCTGCATAACAGTCAGTGCATACATTTGAATTGGAAATGCAAAAGCTATAAGTACAACTTGAATCTCAGGAAACTTCATAAATCATACAAATAGCTCTATATTCTTAGCTCTGGCTATGTTCCATATGTCACTGTTATCTGATTTGTCCACATCTTGTTTCATGCACATTTAAATTCCCTGCCATTATTAATGCAGTTTTTGATGTGACTTCTGTGTAACCACAGATGGAAAGTGTGCAGAAGTTATTCCATACTGCTTCTTAGGATGACATACACTGCAGGACATTTCCACCTTTACTTTACCACATTAAATAGCAGCGATATACAGTATTTTATACATCCTTTTTAAGATTTCCAACAGTATTTCCAACATTCTCTCAGATATCCCACTTTCCAGTGTAATCACCTTACTGTACTAAATACATTTACCAAATAAAGTGGTACATAGCAGAATGACACTCATCAGTGAATGGATCACAAGTATATGTATATGCTAGCTTTATCAAAGGCTTTTTAATAGAGAGACTGTAAAAGAAATGAAGTTCGAGGATCAATTTTTCTAATGCAAAGTGGTTTATCAGCTTGTCAAAATCTTAAGACACAGAAAACAAGCTCAAACAAGTGCAAAACCTCTTGAATAAATTCATCCCAATCAGTAGGGGAGCACCATTGAGTGAATAGACTAATAGACCATACAGAAGGGAGAAAGAATCCCATACTTGGGGCTATATAAATTAGAGTAAATAGTAAGAAACGCGTCATTAATTTAGTTTAGCTCAAAAAAGCCAAATGCTTTAAAGCAAGAAAAAGCAGACCTCTGCAACACACATTGTGTGTCATATTCCCACACATGGTGGCACAAAAAAAAGCCCCTGAACAGCCTTAAAAATGAGTTGATGAAAAGGGAGTATCGAGATATTTGTGGTTTGGATTAATACTGTGAGGTCATTGGGATCAAACAAATGCTATGGGGGAGAATGAAATATGTGTTGCTAGCGCAAAAAACGGTCACAAAGACTCTTGCAAACGTGAGCCACCATGCTTGCCCATTCTTGACGGATTAAAGACCTTACCGACTTTCTCACAGTATATGTAATACAAATTTGTAATCGCAAAACCTTTTTGCCACAAAATATAAAACAAAACTCCAGAGCAGGTGTTTTTATTTGCAAAGTTTTGCAAATTTTATTACGTTTCCCCCTGTGGGTTTAATCAGGCAGGATTATTCACTGTCAGATGACCAGCACAAGAATCTCATAAATAGCCAGTCATACTAAAAATAGGCAAGAACCAAGCTTTGTTAATGATACAATAATGTGTGTGTGTGAGAGATAAAGTTTGTGCGTGCGTTATTATGTATGTGTATTTGAGACAGAGTGGGTCTGGCTTTGTCTGCTTGTGTGTTTAAAGGACGAGTAAATCTGCTTGTGTATGTGTGTCAGTAATCATGTGACTTTGCCTGTGTGTGTATGAGAGTGAGTCTGGTTGTGAGTGAGGCAGAGTCATTTGCATGTGTGCACAGACTGAGTAACCCTGCTTCTCTCTGTGTGAGATAAATTAAGAAACGGTGAGTAAAGAAGACAGAGTGTATCTGAAAGTCTACTTGTATGTAGATGCATTGATTTGCACTTCTCTTCCTGCCAGGTTTGCTTTTAAAGATTTGAAATACAATACAGTATATAGAACATTTTCTGCTGACTGAACATTGAACCTAACAGAACACTGATGGCATGCTCTGATGGATTTTCTCTCAGCTGTATTATTATATATGTGACAAAACTAATTGTAACCATTAAACATTTCATTCTCACAGAGTGTACTAAAGCAGAACCTCTGGTGACCAAATTATCATCATTATGAAAATGGTGGGATCCACTTTTTACTAAAGATCCCTGAGAAATGGCAGTGCTTGAGAACCTAGTAATTATGTACAGTCTTATTCCAGGTAAACATTGTAGTGCTAGTGTAACCGCTTCGCCTACCTGCTCTTATCCCATAGGGAAATTCTCAGTGACAAAATTTTGCAGTGTAATGTCTACTGTTTTGTTGTAGTGATTACTAAGAATATGCATAAAACATGTGGCCATGGCTTCTGTGTAGAACTTAATTTCAGAAGAGGACTCCGCAGCAGATCTCTGAGACTCTCCATGTATGAAACAGATTATAAAACAAGGCATGTAAATTGCCCCTAGATCCCCTGTGAAACCCACCCCTTCTATTCAGCCATCTCCAAAGATCTCTGGTAGATTGGGAAATGGCTCTGTATGTTGTTTTATAGTGTCAAAAAATGTTTATTCCCAAGGGATGCTGGGGATGCACTAAGGCCACAGGTTTCAACTGAAAATATTGTCAGTTCCACTTCTGAGCAGAATTACTTCATCTCTGGGAATATTGTTTCTTTTGCAGTGGGAATTTGTTAACCTTCTTCTTCTTACAGTGGCCACCCACTGGAATTTTTTCAATACTGTATCTATTAACACATATCCCTGTCTATATAACCCAGGGGTAGGGAACCTGCGGCTCTTTATCCTGCTTGCTGCGGCTCAGTCTAGCGGCTTTGCCTTGTCTATACAGCCCTCGCACCTGCTGGCGGCTTCTTGAGTGTGCGACCGCGACCGCGGTCGCACACTCAGGAAGCCGCCAGCAGGTGTGAGGGCTATATAGATGTCCCAGGAGTGACAGGTAAGAACAAGCCGCAACAAGAAGATTCATTATGGTCCTTACCGTGGTCACACACTCAAGACAAGAGAGGGAAGATCAGCATGGAGCGTCAGAAACAGAAGTCACATTAAACTGATGAGAACACTAGCATTTAATAGGGCTATTCAGTGTTTCATTTATTTCAAAATAAGACCTACAGTACACATTGCACTTCTGTTTGTTGTATTCTGTTGTTGTAACAGTTACAATTAAAAAAAGGTTTAAACATTTAAAAGTTTATAAGCTGTGTTATGTTTTGCGGCTCCAGACTATTTTTCTTTAGTGGAAGAGGGGGCAAAATGGCTCTTTTGATAGTAAAGGTTACTGACCCCTGATATAACCTAATATATTTCCATATTTTAAACTCAAAATCATTTTGTGCTGAATTGTAATTAGCAAGGAACCCAAAGCTTTCAATCAACATCAACTATTACAGTTTTTATCTATGTTTCAGTAATTATTTTCATGGCTATTTCACTGATGAACCCTTCATAATCTTTCCTATAGTAGAATTGAACCCTATCTGCAATGCAACTCATCATTACTGTTTCTTAATCTAAAACACTCTGTCGAGTATAACCACCATTTCAGAGCTTTGCATATTCTTTGTCTTCAACTGACAGTGAGGCACTGCTTTCAATGTCACCTTCAAGGTCAAGCATAAAACTATGTAGAATTGCTGGCAGACCATAATCAAACTTAAAGAGAGAAAGCATTGGGTTCTCCTTCCTCTGCGCCATTAAAGGAATGCTCCTAGTGACACCCCTTCCCCTGGAAAGCCTCTCATGCCCCCTGCAGGTGAGTTCTCAAAAAAACGAAAGCGCTAGTAACCTTTCCAAACTCCCAGCCTGCCGAATCTTTCCTCTGTTCTATTAATAAATGTGTCAGGTTCAAGCTGCTGAGCTGTGAAATGCTGTTCTCATCCTGACAGAGCTGTGCAGAGCAGCTTATTGTTGTACAAGGCACAGGGACTGCAGATATGTTTCTTTTTTTAAGTACAGAGCTATAGCCTATTCATAGCAATTATATCACCATAGGCAAGATAGTCCAGTTCATGGTCTACACAGTTAAAATGTAGTGTGGGGCATTTAAACAGGTACAGTGATGATATTTATGCAGAATGTTATCTGTAGCCCAATTGTTCCTATGTATTTCATGAATGATATGGTTTTTTTCTTTACTTAATGCAAAGGGTTTACTCTACTCTCATATCCTGTCACTTAGGGGCCCATTTACTTTGCTCGAGTGAAGGAATAGAATAAAAAAAACTTCGAATGTCGAATGTTTTTTTTTGGCTAATTCGACCTTTGACTCTGACTTCAAATCGAACTAAAAATCGTTCGAAATATTCAACCATTCGATCGTCGAAGTACTGTCTCTTTAAAAAAAACTTCGACCCCCTACTTAGCCACCTAAAACCTACCGAGGTGCCATGTTAGCCTATGGGGAAGGTCCCCATAGGCTTTCTAACTATTTTTTGGTTGAAGAAAAATCGTTCGATCGATGGATTAAAATCCTTAGAATCGAACGATTCGAAGATTTAATCGTTCGATCGAAGGATTTTTTGTTCGATAGAACTATTTGCGGTAAATCCTTCGACTTAGTTATTCGAAGTCGAAGGATTTACATTCGGCAGTCGAATATCGAGGGTTAATTAACCCTATGTAAATCGTTCGATCGAAGGATTTTTTGTTCGATAGAACTATTTGCGGTAAATCCTTCGACTTAGTTATTCGAAGTCGAAGGATTTACATTCGGCAGTCGAATATCGAGGGTTAATTAACCCTATGTAAATCTGCCCCTTAATGTCAACGTGCAAGTGTTTGTGACTTGTGCTATGTACAAATGCACCATCTGCAGGAGTAGCCATACCATTAATAGAAATATACTTCTATCTGTTTTTTTAGCAAAGGGGAAGGGAATGGACACAAATCTAGCACAGGGACCCTAAATTTTATTCTCCTGTGGTAATTAACAGCTGACTGTAGCAGGGGTTAATTGCGAGAGTTTTATGACTACACACAACTGACATTTCTGGAGCAAGCCAGTGTGGCACCAACTGACAACCCTCTTAAGAGCCAATCTCTTTGTCTCTCTGGAATTTTCAAGTTATAGAACAATTATATAGTACATTTTTGAAGTTATGTATAATGAAAATGACAAAGCTAAGATATATCGATATTTTTCTCCTGTGGTAACACTGAAGATGTTTAAAGTTTGTGTTTTATTCTTGCTGCCTTTGGATAAACAGTAGTGGATTCGAGAATAGAGTATACTGTATATGATGGCTCATTTTTGCCATCTTATAGTATAGGGCACAGTTATATGCTAATGTAGTAATGTGCTTCGTCTTACATCAAAGCATTTCATCCGTGCTATAACCACAGACACGCATGCACACACTGCCATGTTTCCTAGCAATATCCCATTTTGTCTAATGAGGATTTGATATTTAAATGTGAAACACTTCTGGGTAATATTAGTGTAACTGTCATCATATGACTACATGAAGTAAAGTCTGAGACCTGAGAAATGTCAGGTTGGGGAAGCATATAAAATGCAACATTCAGGTTTATTGTAACATGTCTATTCTGATACAGGATGCAAGGAGACAGTGACAGGTTGGGGCAGAATTTCTATAATGTACATCAACTCACCAGATTAGAATAATACTGCAACAAAAATGAGGTTAAGACAGACCTGTTACAGATCAAGACATTTATACTTTATAGTGGCATCCAAAGGCAATGCAGATACAGGCAGGAATCAGTTGCAGATCCTTGGTTGGAAAGTGGTCATAGTGGCAGACAGTTTATGTGAAGCTGTTTGGCAGACACTGAAAACAGTACAGCAGGATAACTGAATAATAACACTGTGATATCTTGAAACCCCGTGAGTTCATCGAAGGTGATGGGTTGGTACATGGAATAAATTTGTTGCAGCTTTGTTTATATTTGATAGATTTGTTTAGAACAGGGAAGTCCAAAGAGGAAATGTAATAAAGGGTATAAAGTGTGTTCAGACAAAGCAACCCATAGCAACCAATCAGCTGTTTGTTCCCCAACCCAATTGGTTGTTACAGACCACTAGACTAAACTTTCACTTTTTTGTATTATGTAAAATACAAATACATGTCCAATAACCAATGCATAAGAACCAGACATTTGGACTTTCTGATCTGTTGATAAATTAATAAAAGATTTCTGACTGTTATGCATTCTGTAATATAAGATATATCTGTTTAATCCTTTATACTTTTCCCAGTAAATGATCTACCTGAACTTGATTTAAATGTTACTTTGGTCTCTTGTCAGCTTTATTTGCCCCTTTCCACCAACACACACCTTTAAGAGAAAGCAGCAGATGCGGGCTGTTGGCAGAAAACCAAAGAAATGCAATTTTAGCACCAGAGACCACTAGCCCCCTGTGGGCTGCACTGTCCAGATATTGGAGGTCACTGAGTATATAGGAAAAAGCAATTTCAGCACCACAGACAGATCCACTGCACTCTCCCAGTAGTGGCATGTGAGACAAGAATCAATATACAAAACAAAGCCCAAGTGCAAATGCCATTGTTTCCCCCAGGGGCATACATCCAGTAGTTGTCAGCTTTGTGAGCAATTTTTTAGTTTGTTTTAAAGTATATTAACTTGTTCATAAAAAATGGTCACACTCGAATCAAATGAACACTGCTGAGTGCCTCAGCCTGAGCCATCAATTTACAACAGGTGCCTCATCTTTCTTTGGGTTTATCTGCACGCATATTGCTAGAGGCATTAAAGGGGAGGCTGGGAGGAAAAAAGCCTATAATCTGCATGTAAATGGTATTGTTACTGACTGGAGGGAGATGGTGAAAATTGCTAAATAATTCAGTAACATTTGGAACAAACACACAGAAAGTAATAATCATGTGGGTGCAATAGAGTAGTACACCAACTGCTGTTAGTATGTCTATTAAATTAGCAAGTGTTTGCTATAACTGCACTAATACAGAAATACTTGTTTCTGTGCCTTTTATAGTGAAATAACAGTGGATGCTATATTGAATGGGATAGAATTATGTCCATGTTATTTTGTTTAGTGGATGTCCCTTTCTAGATTTTGTATCCCAGACGGGATATCCCCAAGAAACACACGCTGCAGCACTTCGAATCTGGTGACAGTGGTTTATTGTGGTTATTATTAACGAACTAGGCAACATTTCAGGCCAACGCCCTTTCTCAAGAGGCTTGAGAAAGGGCAGCGTTGGCCTGAAACGTTGCCTAGTTTGTTGGCACAATAAACGCTGTCACAGGATTCTGCAGAGTGTGTTTCTTGGAGTTATACGTGGGTCCCTCGCAGGGGGACCAGCAGCTTGCACCCGACGCTACAACAAGCTGTGTGTTATAGTTGAGCATCATATAGAGAGTAATATATACACGGTTGTCGCTAAGTTTACACGTGATTCTGGGAACAGGATCACAACATTCAAAACTTGATTAGTAGAAGTGGAATTACACACCAATTGGAAGTGTGTTTGCTCACAGGTCCTATAAACATTTTTTATCTACTGGCTAAACACTGTTTATCTACTGAGTCCTCTGTTGTGTTCAGCTGAACTTTGGCTATGTGAGTGCAGAATGACTTTATATGCATGGAGTTTTCTCCTTTTGACCTCAGAATGATTTGTGAGTTATTCTATTCCTAAAATGTACATAATTTGATTTTTTCCTTTTATTTACCAGTGTAGAGTAAATTCACTTCCTGTTTTGTTTTCACAGAGCAATAATGCTAATGTTGTAGCCTAGAGCATGCAGAAAGCAGAGAACTATGAAACGCCCAAGGGCTTAGGTAGTACATAGCCATAAGTGAGCCAGAGGGCCTTGAAAGCATTTGTATAGAATACGGTATTCTGACAGTGCTGCGTGCTAACTCCCCCACACTCACCACTCAGAGCTGAAAATAGTAAAACGGCATGGAGAGAGATGCAGGACACATACAGAGCTACTTCACATACGCTTTATTAAATAATATTTTTTGGAATGCTAATGATGTGTAATAAAGTATATTTGTAGTACATCTATTTATGTCCTTTGCCTTTTCTTACACTGTTTTATAATAGAGAACCTTTGCAGTTATGTTGTGGATTCTAATCTTAACGTATGAGTCAGGAACCACAAATTATCCTTTTTAGGGAGGGTCTCTGTGATCCCCTTTGATAATTTGAAGTTTCATCCTACAGCAAAAAAAAGTGTTATTATAATGCAATGCGTTCAAGTTTTTCCATTAAAGGGTCCATGTTTTTCACAGTCTGCACTGTGCCCCTTGGTTAACTCCAATAGCCACTCCACGATGAATACAGTACTACAGCCTTTGCCTGCAGTGCATTCATGAGGGCCAGGCTTATATGGCCCCCCTGATTCTGTATCATTCAGACAGTGTTGTGATCTTCATTTATACTTACACCTTTTTAATACAGTGCAAGGTGCAGAGTACAATAATGCCCTGTATACAAGTACTGTGTAAATGAGCACTGAGGGTGTAACAGGCTGACTCAACCCATAGGCCATAAATGATATATATCAGGCAAAGGACCTCTATATTTTTCAAGTTATTTTATTCAGCAATCAGTACACAATGTTGTTACCATTTTAAGCAAACGTTTATAACAGTTAGTATCCCCATGGTTTAGCTGTGGTCTGCTCACCCCCCCAATCCGCTTGCCCAACTTGACCAGCTAGTATATCCCCTGTACACCCCGACATGTGGGCCTTCCTTCATGAGTTAGAATTTACCCAATATACACAATAATTAAAAGGAAAATTAATTGTGTTTTAGTTTTACTCTATTTAATGTTAACTTATTGAGGTTAAGCACTAGCACTTTGTGGGATCAATTAATTAAATAAAAAGAGGGAATTCATAGATATTGGATCACGTGACCTAATGGTTTAACTGAAAACAGATCACACAGTGATAATATATATTCTTTTGTTATTAAGAAGACGGGGATACTTTTCTTCTTTTCTCCTATACAAAATTAGATTTTGAAACTGACTCATCATCATAGTTCTTCCTAGTCTTAAGTACACCATTGTTTGTTCCCTACTCCTCCTCCTCCTCTCAGAAATAGGATGGTTTTCTTCACTTGAATCTGTGTGTGAAGCCATGGAAAAGGAGAAAATTGAAAAGGCTTGGATTCAGCAGACAGAATGGCACCAACTCCTCTAATGGCAACAGCAGCAGCAACAAATAACAGACAAATTAAACCCTTTATACCCTGTAAAAAATAATAATGAATCACCTGCTTGCAAACAGGTGATAAATACTAGATAAATAGGAATAACATACAAGCCCATGGCAAAGGGCACAATTTTGCACCTCTTAGTGGTTTTGCAGTGGGCATAAGTAAAAGATTAATATGCAGTTTTCCAAATATTTAGCAATAGTAACTGAGCTGCCAAAACTCAGAATCTTGTATTTGCTTCAGACTATTATCACCCTTCCTATATCCTTTATAATGTGTTAACAATTCAGATGTCTGATAAGTAGTGAAAGGCAAAATATAGAAATATAAACTTCACCATAACTTAACAATAGCTAATTTATGGTGAGAATGTTAAGCATACCTCGCAACTGTCCTGTTTTTCACAGGACAGTCACGATTTTGACAGCTCAGCCCGCAGTCCCAGTTTCTTACTGAAATGTCCCAAGTTTCTTTTTGATCTCCTGCACTGAACAGCCAGAAAAAGATAATTTTTTCTGAAATGCAATTAAATAAGAAGCTTTTGACAGAGAGCCCAGAATACTCGGCGCATGCACTTAAATGCATTTGTAACGATTTAAGATAAAAAAGATACAATTGTAACTACCGGTATTCAAGGTAAGCAGGTCTCTTTGGGAAACTGTGACTTGCAGCTTAAAGTGCACTTTACCTTCACTAGCAAAACTTGGATAAGACATAAAACCTGACCCTAAAACCCCCTGAAATGCATTCAAACTTTCTATAACCTGCCAAGTTTTGTAAAATGTATGTTGTATTTAGGGGATGTGGCCATAAAATGGGCTTGGCCAAAAAATATTGGTGTGCTATACATGGCAGATCTTTTTGTCCCTCTTTCTATTTTTCAAATGTTGGGAAGTATGTGTTAGGAAATAAAAGTTAAAAATACAGTAAATATATTTTTTTCCAACATAAAATATAACACATCATCTCCCTTTGTTCTTATAGACAAAGTTTGTTATTCACTTTGTCAGTCTGTAACTTTTTAGAGATGTGATGTTCAAGCAAACATTACGCCTAAATCACTTTTCTTTTACATTAAAGGTAAAAAGAGCATTGCAGAATAATGTTGGTCATCTTAAAGAAACTAGCTTTGAAGCAAACAAGTTTTGAACAAAAGATGGCTGTGAATTCACAAGTTTAGGGGATAGAGCTAATGCTAAACAAAGAATTAGTATAACATGCTGCTGTGGAACAGTGAGGCTGGACACCTGCTGAAACACATTGAGTAGGGAAGAACTAACGAAGGAATTCATTAGGTGAGGACCTGGTAGTGGTACCTGTGGTGACACCAGCATGATTGCATTGGCATGCAGCTGCAAGTATGAGAATAGAGAGAGATCTATGTCATTAGAGGAGAAAACTATACAATTACTGTGTTGCTCTATTAGGTTGGTTTAAGAGCTGCTGGAGAGAAACCTGTATAAGCTACTACTGGTTAGAGAAATAAAATAGTACATATGTACATGATGTACATGATTTACAAACAAACTTGCCGAATTGCACCAGCGCAGTTATCTATAAAGTAACCAATCGGATCTTTGCTTTCATTATCTAATTTGTAGTAGACTGTTCAGAGCTAAATGCTGATTTGTTGCTACTGGCAACTACAGTTTAGCAACTATGCTAGTAAATGAGCCATGTGAATAATACCCTCCTACCAGTGAATTCTACCTCCAAAATATGAGACCCCTGGCTTCCATTCTACCTGTTACCAAACAATACTATTTGATCTTGAATACTGAACAAGATTTTTTTTTGTGTGCCTTAACTCTATTCACACAAAATGATATGCTTCAGGAAATAAAGTGCCCATAAAGGGAGGGATAAACACAAGTAGAGGAATAAAGGAAAAAGCATTTTACAGCATGCTGCTGAGCAGAACTCCCCCGGGCATTGCCTTTGCAATAAGGAAATCTTTTTATTGCTCATTAATACTAGATTGTGTTCAGTGATACATTGCTGAATCAGCAGCAGGGAAAGCTCTGTACATGATCTTTTGCTGGAGCATAAGAGCAGCCTCTGAACAGAAGAAAGGCTGCTGGGATACATTTCACATGGGCAGCAGAGCAATTAATATTGGCGTGGAGCATGAGCTGCACATAGTGTGTTAGCAGATGGATTACATGCTTACTTTGATGAACCAGCCTCACTGCAACACTTTCTCTGTCGTGTTGGTTAATATACTGTAAATGGAGGTATATAGCCGAGTGCTGCAGTTTGCCAAAAAATGAAGCATGGCGTCGCTGGCACTAAAAACCTGAATCACTTCTTACCTAGAGCTAGTGATACTTTTCCGTGACCCCTTTGTAAACTAAGCAAAATCCTGCATTACAGAAGCAGATTAGCCCTTGTTCATGAGTGCAATGGATAAGGCTTGTGCTGAACATAATTTCTGTCTTTTGTTCTACTGTTTTGTTTTTTCTTGATTTTAACAGAGCAAACAGGGAAACTGAATAGGGATTATCTGAGCACTTCAAATCTAATGATCTACAACACAATGACCAAACATGGAATAGGTACAATTAAAAAGATAACAACTGTAAAGTCATACAAAGCAGAGATTTCAGGTGTTATTTACTCATTTACTCTATTCATCTCATATTTTATAAAAAAAAAAAAAAAACACATCCAAACTCCCATGCCCGATTTGACTTTACTGTATTTATAAATAGAAAAACTCAAATTAATCAGTTTGCGGAAAAACCTGATAAAATCAAGGGAAACCCGAATCATCGGACTTTTCCCCGAAAACCCCAAATTTTTTGGATTTCTGGCTATACTCAGCTCAAACCACAATATCTTCAAATTGAGATTGGTACCTATTTCATTAACTTATACAAGACCTTGACAAGTCTGCAGATTTTCAGATTCAGGCTTTTTGCAGCATCTCGGTGTAGTAAATCTCCAAAAATTTGAGTTTTTTTTTCAGGAAAAGGTCCAGTTTTTGCCCCAAAAGCCAGACCAGAAAAATTCGAAGTTTAGTAAATAACCCCCTTAGTGTGCAAAATTGCCCATAATTTAAAGAGAAATTTCAAAACCATTGCTTCTCTCATATGAAAGAATTTGTGTTCTGCACGTGTGATATATGATAGTCATCATGACAGGGATGCTTCTACAAGCTGACAACTGAAATTGGAACTCTGATTATTCACAGAGAAATATTTACATATATATTCAAAAAATCAGTGAAAACTGTTGATG
Organism: Xenopus laevis; assembly: GCF_017654675.1. NCBI lineage: Eukaryota > Metazoa > Chordata > Amphibia > Anura > Pipidae > Xenopus > Xenopus laevis. The sequence continues at coordinate 72,195,429 of NC_054385.1, forward strand.
ATAATAAAATCTTAAAACCAAAGTGCCCATCCCAACAAAAACATTGGTAAACACCAAGTACAGTACATGGCAAACAAAGCTATCAGTAATAAAAAAAATCACAACAATCAATTTAGACTTGAGCCACAGTCTGCCGCTGTTGTTTTTGTTTCTCTAATACATGTTTCTTCTCTTCAGTAAAACCTGTCAACCACCCACACTCCTGGGAGGTAATACTGATTCAGTCAGCTAAAATGAAGTATCTAGCTCTGGTAGACTAAATTAAGCCTGATATTGTTAGACGTGTTGGAAGCTGCGAACTTCTTGAGGACCTGTTTGAGGCAAGCATAGGTTTAAATATCCCAAAACCACAGGTACCATTAAGTACTTGAAATCAAAATTTCTACTTTTTAAACTCTTCTGCAAACACAGATATGAGTAAGGAAAATGAGGAGCTAAACCAAAAGGAGCATGCCACTTCTTCTCATTCACATGACATCTGGTATGAAATCCAAAAGAAAAGCTCAATGGAAACAGACAATAACAAATGTTAAGGAGGTTGATGCCAGTCTTAAGAGTAAGGAATGCTGAGCAGCCTATCTAAACCTCTGTCCCCTGGTAGCATTCACAATGACTTTGATGCGAGCATACTCCCTGTGTACTTCAGGCTGGTCCAATTTTTGAATATATAGTTATTGTTAAGGGCTGTGCACTGGGTCTTTTTTAGAAGCTAGCAACACCCCATCTCTGTGTCCTTTATGTAGATAAACTCAATTGTTTCTATCAGTAGCGAATCCAAAAGAAAGAAAATAAAGATTAGTGAAGAATACAGTTTTAGACCACCTCTCAAGCAGTACTTTCACTGAATTGTTTAAACCCAATAATGAAACAATGGGCACATCACTCCTACTTTCCTAATCACCACCATTTTTTACCCACTCACATTTTCATGGGTCGCCATGGTTGTCATTTTACTGTGCTGGCCAGTGGCAACAACAGGAGGACTTATGCAGTGGGGCAGTTTGGCAGAATGGTTTTTTTACTGGGAGCCTCCACTGACATTGGAATCTGTTCTGTCAGCAATCATAAGGTTCCAAGTGATTTTTAGGACTGCTTAGGTTCCTAGTGTTTGATGTGGCAACCCCTACCACTTTGTATTTTTGAAGTTAGGCCCAAGCTGGTCTCTTTATTAGGGATGGGGTAACTTTTTCACCCAGTACAGTTTTGCAGCAAAACTTGAGGTTTCACCAGAGGCAAACATTTTCATGAATCTGAAATAGAATTTCTCCATGCAGTCTGTTTAGCTGGAAATAAAAAACACTCCCAGCAGATGTCATTAATCGGCCCCTTGCCTTTCACCTCTGCTGCTCTCTGGAGAGATAGCTGCATTCACTACAGTGCATAATTAATGGAAAATTGAAAGTAGTTTAGTTCAACCTGATTTAGAGAGTGTCTGCCCTGAACAACTGGAAGAAATATATAGACGGTACAATTTTTTTTTGGAAGAACAGTTTTAGCACAGTGGAACGGTGCTTCTCTAACAAGGTAGGGCAGTGTATATGCTGGAATGTAAATGTTGCCATCCCTTTGAATCCAGTGCATTTCAGCAAACATTTAGGTGAAACTGTCAAGGATTAGGTAAGGGCCGCTGTTGAGGCAGCAGGAGGAAGGCGAGTCCTTTAGGCAAGAGCTGGCTGAACCCACAGGACACTGACAGGAAAAGGGCAGGAACAGGGTAATGAGTCAGACTGGAACAGGATGGAATGGGTGAAGATCAGGACTGGACAGGATGAGTCAGGACAAGAGCAGACTGGGTAAGAGGGGGATGGAGCAGGTGTAGAACAGGAACAGATGGGGAGAGACAGAACGGTGCGGGTGTAGAATCAGATTAGACTGAGAATAGGGGAACAGAAGGATCTGGATAGCAGGAGAGGACTGGAGCGGATAGCACGAGAGGACTGGAGTGGATAAATGGAGAGGACTGGAGCAGATAACAGAAGAGGAAGAAATAGGCAGAGCAAGATGCAGAGCGAGAAAGAGGGAAGATATAAGACAGGGTACAAGTCAGAACAGCACAGGTAGCAGGAACCGGCGAGGCAAGGCAAGGTCAGGTCAAGGTCAAGGCAGAAATAGGTAAAGGCAAGGTTAAAAGTAGGACTGGAGCAAAATCGGGAGGGAAAGACAAGGCAGGAACAGAATAAGGTAAGGAGGAAATGTTCAAGGAAAGGTTCAAGGTAAGGCAAGGTAAGGCAGGACAAGACAAGGAAAGGAGGCTAGAGCTGGAACCCTAGGGCTAGGGCCAACATCACACTGCTAGTTTGGGAAGTCAATGCTCAGGCAAGGAGAGTTTGGAGGGCTGGCCTTAAATAGCGCAAGGTCAGCCCTGGCAGACTGCAAACCAATCAGGCTGCTGCTGGGCTAGGGCTGCAAAGGCCAGGTAACATCTAGTGAGCAACCCTATGGGCTGCTCACCTGGCCCAGTGGTTAAAGCAGCAAATCAGAAACCCAAAGGTCCCTGGCTCAAATCTCAGCAGAGCCTGACCGAAACATAATACCTTGATTTTCCTCATTACTACTCTTTATCAAGGCAACCTTAACTCAAGTAGGTTTGGAAGGAATGACATGGATACAGAAAGGTACAGATAAAAAATTTTAACAGAGAGAAACATTGTCACAGTTTAAGAGGCAATTTAACTTTAAATGAACTTATTTAAAATAATTAATGTTTCTTCTCACCTGATTTACCCAAAATGAGATACCTTGGATTTATATATGTTTACCTAACCAGTCAGCCAATGTGGAGAGACTCATATCAGAACTAGGGTGTAAAAGCCGAAAACCATTCCATATGCACCTGGTTGCCTTGCTTCTTTCATCCAGAATATGTACATTTGAGGGTACCACAGGTTCTCTACCTTAATTATGTATGCCAAATACAAACAGTGCTGATTCGGTATTGTTAAAGTGACCTTTATGCTAGCATTCACAGCTCAGAAAAGGTTTGATTTCAAGCATATTAACTGAAGTATAGAGCAAATTAAATGTGTCATGGTCTAACCACAGACACTGAGTAATATTTATTGCTCAAGTCACAGTGCTATAATGCTCCATGGAATTTTTAGAATTCATTTTCTCAGGTGATGCATAAAAATGCAATATTTTAACTCATTATTAACAATCTATCCTCTAGACATTTTATAAACACTCTACTACTGGAGCAAATTATGTAGCATAACCCTTACTTTCCCCTAAATATAGTGCTAGGACATCCCATCCAAAAGCACCCCAATAAAGAATGCATGCTGTTATACTGGTAATTAGCTACTCATCCCATGCCACCATTATCTCACACTGCTAGACTGCCGTATATAGTCCAAAAATGGCATATTACACTTTTAACATCCCCAAATCTACCCATTGTCTCATTATCTTTGAATAATCAATGTTTTTACAAGTTCTGAACACTGTGTGCTTTTCTGTAGAGAAGTCCAAGAATCCCTCCACCTTCTTTCTCTGCAGAGGTTGAGAAGCAGTAGCAGACAGACGTGAATAAACTTACAGGAAGCTGATTATCTAAACATTTCATTACAGCTTAAAAATTTGGCCAGTCCTATGCTACATTCTTTACCTCAAACAAACCAGTTATGGGCTGTTTAAAGTCTTCTGTTACTTCTACCTGCAAAGAAGGTAACCTATCTGCAGAAAAGCTCTATGTTAAACTAATATACCGGTAAGCATTTCCAGAATGCATATGCTTAAGGTAGATCCACAGACAGAATCAGGTGACCCACTGGAAAAATATATGATGAAAGGAGTACTTTGTGGTGCTCACACCTGAAGGGTGGTGTTGCCTATTTAAAGGCAAACAGTGTGAAGCCTATCCAGTGTAATAGTTAGAGGATGTGTAATAGCTATTGCAATAACACATGATGGGAAAGTTGATGGTCTACAGGCTGTCTGTAGCTCCAGAGGAGAATTAGTAAATTTAGTATTCTTGTAAAATTTCATGCACCATGCCACATTCAATAGACTTCATCTATGTTTAAGCAAGATTCTGTACTGGGTATATGGGCTCTAGGAATGTAACCAATGCAACCTGGATGGAAGAAAGAGCAAGGTTCTCCAACCTATGTTCATTTGCTGTATGGCTACTTAAGTAGCCAGTATACTGCAATATTACTGTAAGTATTAATATGCTGTATGACTGCTGTTAGGTATACAGGTATGGGATCCGTTATCCAGAAACCCGTTATCCAGAAAGATCCGAATTACGGAAAGGCAGTGTCCAATAGACTCCATTATAAGCAAATAACCCAGATTTTTAAAAAGTATTTCCTTTTTCTCTATAATAATAAAACAGTACCTTGTACTTTATCCAAACTAAGTTATAATTAATCCTTATATAGAATCAAAACCAGCCTATTAGGTTTAGTTAATGTTTAGATGATTTTCTAGTAGTCTTAAGGGGTAAAGATCCAAATTAGAGAAATACCTGTTATCCGGAAAGACCCAGGTCCCGATAATTCTGAATAATAGGTTGCATACCTGTAATACTACTGTAAATGTTAATATGCTGCATGGCTACTATTTGGTATAGCATTAGTGTAAAGTATCATATTACTTTCTGAAGCTATATAAATAAACGATTACATCATTGTGATTACATCATATCCCCACCTAGTTATGGGATGATTGTCATTAACCTACATTTTGCTGTTATAATGGTTCCACAGGATAAGACAGCATGTTACCTATAAGATACTGACTATTAACCTCATCCTTAGCTTTTCTTATTCTCTCACTCTATAAATATTTCTAAAGTTATTTCAATCTCTGTCATGGCAGAATTAAACAATGTTCTTAGATTAATGAGCCACATACTGTATTTCTGCCACTGACTTTCTAATGTAAGACTAATGTAGAATTACCACTGCCAGTGATGACTACCCCAGACAGCCCATTAAATTCAGCACAAATGTTCCATATATTTCACTGTCTGCAAAAGAATGAAAATTCGTAAATACTTATGGCTGTTATAAAAACATTTTCAAACCAAAGCAATATGCATTTTCTTGTGTCATATTTTGTGAAAAATCTTCAGGTTAAATAGATTTTCTTTCTCTCATAGCTATGAGAATTGTCATTTGCATTCGCCTTTATTTTGTTTTGTCTGATAGGCAGTGTACCATTGAAGCCATATAATCGGGGTAAATGCTTTAATAAATATGAATATCCACAGGCCTCCAATAGGCAGCAATAAAAATAATTTATAACCTGAATTTGACGATGTCAGGAGCTTGTGTAGACATTACACAAACATTAGTCATGTTGATCCAGCATTCTGCCTGCCCAGTAAACCAGTTGCAGGCAAGAGAGGCAGGCTCATCGACTGAACATCAGTAGTCACTTATACATATTGGTCTGTGCTTCAATGCTTCCCGCAGCTATACTGAAAGGAAAATTTACTGCTCTCCCAAGTAAATAGTGAAATACAGCCAGTCAAATCAATCGGAGCAAACTTGCTCTGCACTGACACACACTACAGATCCTTTTTATGGAATGGACACCAAGGAAATGATGCCTGTTCACCTAGCACAGCTCTTTGATTGCAAGTTTGCTCACATAGATGGCACAGACTATATTTCTCCCTCTCCACTTGAGTACCGTCATTTGTAGCTTTTATATCTGAATAAAACTACTTTAAGCATTGGAGCTCGTGTTTCTGCTTGCTACATAGCTCACTGATACAACACTATTGACTTTTAAAATAAACTAAGCACTTTATAATGTTATTTCAATTATTTTACCAGATTATGTGATGTATGTATTTTTTACATTATCCAAATAGCTTCTTACGTGGAGTTCAGGTCCATATCTGTGTTTACATCTAGCCTAATAATAATTAAACACAAATGCATAACACAGGAGTTAGGGCCCAATGGTAATGAAAAGAGGCAGAATTTTTTAGAAAATGTACATACATAATAAAGTAAGAATAGTAAGAACCAAATAACGCTGAAAACAACTTACTGAGGCATTTTCATTCGGACAGGCGAAAACACTAATACGCTGAAACCCATTTTGACAGTCCAATTCAGATATTCAAACAGAAATTGTAGAAAAGTGACAGAGAATCCCTTCTTCAGAGTAAGGTGACACAGAATACGATTGCATGTGTTTAAACCTACTGTCTATAATCTAATGAGATAAAGGATATTCCGACAAACTGGCATACGCTACGATATGATCCTCAGGTTGGTGATCTTTTTACAGGAAAACACTTTGCCTTTAAGAGAGCTAGGAACTTGAGTGACATATTAATATACACTGACACACCAAAGCACAAGTTTAAAACAAACCTTTTTGTTGAAAACACTTAATGGAACCTTTCCGTGTAGAAACTGTGCTCAGTGTAACGGTGTTATCAAATGCATCCTAGTACAAACAATACCAATCTTGGGTTACTATACCTGCTTCAGTAGTACCTTTCTTGTCTAGTATCTTAAATGTCCTTGTGGACTAGGTTATGTTGGTAAAAAACCCATCGCAAGACATTAAAGAAAAAGGCCACACTGTGTCTCAAATAAGGTTTCAGGTACTTGAACACATTCCCAGACTGAGAAGAGGTGGAGACCGAGAGAGAATTTTACAACATGAAGCTAGGAAGACATTATTGTCTCAATGTGCATTCTAAATAGCACTGTTTTTTTAAAGTTACATTGTAATTGCATTACTCTCTATCCTCATTTACTGTATTCCTCTGGGGCTCTCCAATGTACTAGCCTTGTTTTTCATCTCAATATTTTGATTAGGCACTATGTGCAAAGAGCAGCTGGCTCTTTCAACCCATCAGATGTCCTATACTGGTGTAGTAGAAGCTGTTATGAAGTGCTTGATTAGTTGAAGGCCAAATAAACTGTTAAGCAAGCATTCTAAATGTCAAATATGAGTTATACTCCAGCTTTCAGCCCTACTAATATATGTTGCTAAAATTGACTATGTGTAACAGCTGACCGTGTGGCACATTCATGGCTTAATTTCAGTGCAGGAACTGAAATAAAGAGTGTCACTGCAGCCCACAATAGCCATAAGCTATTTAGAAATAAACCAATGTAGAACATATATAGAGTCAAAATTAAAGCCAGTAAAATACTCTAATATTTTTGTAAGATAAGTCTGATTACATTAAAAATCAAGCTTAGATTGTGCAACACAATTATAATATATTTACAGCTTAATCACAAAAGTTGGTGAATGTTTTATGTTGTCTGTTATTCCTCACAATCTTTTATTTCAAACATGCAGAAAAGGCATTGCAGCTTTGACATATACGTGTAGTGGTTTCTAAAGCTGATGACCCATGCAACAAACAAAGGATGTATGCAATGAGGAAAAAAGTATGCAAAAATATTGCAAAGTCAGCTGTTTCTCTCCAATGGAAACCCTTTCTTCCAATAAAGATCATTATATTATTTTTTGTTAATGACCCCCAAAGTGGAACTATTGTGAAAATTAAAATTTAATTTAAGCTTCCACAAAGTGAAATAAGAAACTTTCTAAATACAATCAATTAAATATTCTGCATAATTTCTGAAATAATCAAGTTGATCTTCACTATTCCTCACTCAGCATCTGTTTCTCTTCATTCTCTCTTCGTGCAGGAGTTGGGTGTTGGGTAATTATTGACAGTTAGATTCAATATATCTTATAGGGGGGTTCCTTTTGGATCTAACGGTCACTGAATATCTGACACCCAACTGCTGCATGAAGACAGACTGAAGAGACACAGATGCTGAGAGAGGAATAGTGAAGATAAACTTGATTATTTCAGAAATTATGCAGAATATTTAATTGATTGTATGTACAAGTTTTCTTATTTCATTATGCTGAAGCTTATATAAAATTTTCATTTTTGCAATAGTTCCCCTTTAGGGTTAGGCCATGCTGAGCATTTTGGGGAGATTTGGTTGCCACGCCGTCCCTGACTCTGCGCCGGCTTAGTTTTCCGAAGTCTCCCAAAGCTTCCTCGTGAGGCAACTTTGGGTGACTTCGGAAAACGAACCGCCGCGTGTGAATAGCGCCAGCGTTTTTTCATTTTAAGCCAGAGCAGAGTCAGGGACGGCGTTTGGGGAGATTGGTCACCGCAAAAATGAGGCGATTAGTCGCCAGGCGACCAAATCTCCCCAAAACGCCCAGTGTGGACTTACCCTTAAAATCTATGTGTTGCTAGCTCTCCTTGCAGAAGTTAATAAAGCACACGCTCTTCAGCAGCAGGCAAGCCCATCTGTAAACCATGGTACAGGATCACATTCTGTATGTAAGAGGGGTCTGTGCATGAAATAGTAAATGGTCTTTTTTCACACAGCACAGATTCCCAGAACATCAAAGCACTGCACTGTCCCTAGTGCTGAAATCTCATTCCCTCTAACTGAAGATAACAAGCACTTCTCTTTAATGGAACATGCAGTGATTTAGGCAGTGATTGCATGTGTTACTGTTGAATTGCACAGCTTCTCTCAGCAATGAAGAGTTAAAGCTATTTGTCACTAATCTGATAGAACTGTCCTTATCTGGGCCAGCATTCCCCAAAGGGAGCTGCCTGTGTGCTGCATGAGTGGGAGGAATGTGTAATGACTTTTGTATGGATAAACACAGGTCAGCCAAAGAAGTCTTCATGTATTGTTAACTGATTGTGCCACAGATCACAAAGATCCCATTACAAACAAAGGGGTTTACTATATTAATGATAATTCCTATTTTATTTTTGTATTGCATGCTTTGTGCACAAAATAATGATTATTGGCAACAGCTGGCTGTTGCTTGTTCAAAAATCATTTTTAGATTTAGAAATATTTATAATATTTATAAATACCTTTAAAGTTGGTTCACCTTTAAATTAACTTTTAATATGTTATAGAATGGCCATTTCTAAGCAACTTTTCAATTGGTCTTCATTATTTATTTTGATATTTATTTCCAGCTTTCAAATAGAGGTCACAAATGTATGGTTGTAGCTACTTTTTATTACTCATCTTTCCATTCAGGCCCTCTCCTATTCAGATTCCAGTCTCTTATTCAAATTAATGCATGGTTGCTACTGCAGGGATGCACCGAATCCAGGATTCGGTTCGGATTCGGCCGAATCCTTCTGCCTGGCCGAACCAAATCTGAATCCTAATACAGGAACATAGGGAGTCAGATAAGTAATGAAAAAGCATTGGGCAAATACTTTTGCTACTTAAGTAGCAAACAAAATAAATTTTATGGTATATGTAAAAAAGGTTTAATTTCTGGTGTCAGTATCTCTTTAATTGTAACCTTGTGGATAACGAGCAAAGATTTAAATTGTCAGCTCTAGCTCACCCTCACATGTGGAAACTGGCATGTCAGGGGGTCCCAGCTAACACAGGGCGAATCTACACCATTCGTAAATATGACGATAATCTAATCTCTCACATGTGTAGTGCAGTATGGGTAATAAATGTCTTGTTTCTATGGATTACAGGATTGATGCAGATTTGTGCTTATTTTAGTAAAACTGGGTAGGTGTTATAATTTAGGGCAAGGGAAAAATTGTTGGGGTTTAAGGTGCACAAAAGCAACACTTGCCAGTATTAGTAATGGAGATAGCTGTGTACTATAAGATTCAAAAAGGGAAAGTCATAATTTATGCAGAATTAAGGGTACTATTGCATGCTTTGTGATTTCAGGAGACAAGCTAGAAGCAAGACTTAAATTGCCAACATGAGCTGGAGCTTACAGTGCCACCTTCCATCCTGGCCCTGTTCTTACAGAGGTAAGTTCCTGCTTTTTACAGATGCACTGTGCTAAATTATTCAGTTAATTCCAGGAGCTAAATAATTGATGTTCCTGATCCATTGGAATCCTCTTTTTACAGAGCTGAGATTTTTCAGTCACTTGCAGCTTTAAGCAAGTGGGAGTGTGCTGGCTGAAATACATATGTATGAAGCTGAAAATACTCCCCCTCATCCAGTTTGCCAGACACAGGCTCAGAGGAGGACTGTTCAGCAGCTGCAGAGGAGGCACTGCAGGACTGAAAATCTGTGCTCCGGAATCTGTATGCACAGCAAAGATGATACCCACAGCTGAGATTCCAGGGATTTAAGGCATCTGTACAAACACACTTGAGAATTTCTCCATGGGGCAGAAGGAGACACCAAGGATGTGTCTGCGAATCTGAGACACTGCAAGTGGGCAGGGTACATTTGTTTGTACCCACCCTACCTGTGCCAGGGGCATACATCCAGCTTGCCTGGAGCTATCAATATGAATGATAAAGCAAAAGAAGGTAGAGACTGCCAAATCTTGCTCTTTCATAAAGTAGGCATTAGGGTTTAATCCACAGATGAAGAGACTTGACAGTCTGCCTGAAGATCCTCAGCTTACCTTCTCTGTTACAGTTTGCAGTTACCTTGTCTGGTACCATTCGCCCTCCCTTACGCCACCCTGTGTTGTGCACAGGACAGTGTGTGTTTTCCTAGCAGGAGTCAGACTGGCTTGTGGTGCAGTTCTGGAGACCTTTCTGTACTCTTAAGTGCAGAAACCTCCAGCCCTCCCTCTTGGCAACACTGGGATTCAGGACTTGGCCACATGATGGATTTGGAGCAGATTGGCACTGATAGCCCGAAGCATCTCATCCAGTCTCTGGAGCTTTGATGGAGAAATTGACTCTGAACGACACAATCAGCTCATTAGCCAGTTTATAAGTGATTCATCTACTTCTGCCTCAAGACTCTTAAGTGCCTCTGCATATGGTGCATCTTATGTCCTTAAAGCATGAGCTGACACTCTGGACAGGACTGCAGCTGGGTCCTGGGCAGCAATGGACCAGTGACACACATACAATCACATGTGCATACTCACATATACCCATGCAAACAATGTGAAAGGCAAACATCAGGATTGTCAGGATCTCCCACAGCAGGTACAAATTGATTAGATACTCATTTTCTACCATTACAAATACAAACCCTCTATAAGACCCCTGTTGTTTTGCTCATGCTTTCAAGATTCTGCTCTGTTGGATTATCTTATTATGTACAGGTAATTAGCAAGCTGCCAGTTCTATTATTTTTGTGTTGCCAGGCTGCTTTGAGAATTAACAGTGAGATATCTGTATTATATGGTAGAGGTATTATGCATAATTTGTAGATTTTGGCCAAAATCAACACAGTAGATGCAAAGGATCACTGAAACAGGTCCAGGAACCAGCACATAAAGCAGTGGGGTTTCTTTTAATGAAGCTGGCGTCCACTTTTTGCATGAAGGAGGTTTTAGCTGCCCACACAATCCCAAGATGGGGATCATTCCCATTCCCACAGAGTGTGGAGGGCTGAATGAATTCCTTTCTTTATATCGCCAAGCCCTGGAGCCCACCCTCTGAGCAGAGAGATTATCTGCTTTAATGAATTTAACTGAATCATCTCTTCTCAGCTGAGATTTGCTGTGCTTTCTGAAAGGATGGAAGAGAAGGAGGGAAATAGTAGCAGTGGTACAAAGTGAAAAACAGAAATAACACACAGTTAATTAGACTGAGCATCAGGGAGATAAAAAGGATGAGTGTGCTTTACATTCTCCCCAATGGACCTAGGCTGACAGCAATGCACCTACTTTTATTTTGGAAGTTTAAGGGCTATTGGACTTTATCTTGTATGTAAATATCCATAGAAACTAATGGGCCTTTTTTATTTTTAAAAATTATTATTGATCATTGCCTTCTAAACATAAAACCATAACTGACTTCTAACTAACAGTGATCCCCAACCAGTAGCTCGTGAGAAACATGTTGCTCTCCAACCCCTTGGATGTTGCTCCCAGTAGCCTCAAAGCAGGGGCTTATTTTTGAATTCCAGGCTTGGAGGCAAGTTTTGGTTGCATAAAACCAGCTGTACTGCCAAACCAAGCCTCAATATAGGTTGACAATACACATGGGGCTACCAAATGGCCTATCACAGCACTTACTTGGCACCCCAAGAACATTTTTCATGCTAGTGTTGCTCCCCAACTCCTTTTAATTCTGAATGTTGCTCATGGGTTCAAAAGGTTGGGGATCCCTGAACCAAAGCAATGGAACAGTGTCATTGTTTGGAAAACTAAGACATAGTGCATACACATCAGGATGGATTAGATACTGTAACTACCTAGTTAATTTTGTGGCATCTGGAGGGCCTTTCACTTCATCTCAATGAGATATATCCTAAGGGTCATTTACTTAACTACAAATGGCAAAGTACAGTTTCAGATGTAATTTTCCATTTTGATTTTACCCAGAAAGCAGTGTTTCCCCCATAATTCCAGTTTAATTGCAGCCACAAGGGGGAGTTGGCTGTTATGCAATTGCTGGCAATGCTGTAGAATATGCTCAATTGCATGTGAGTTTCTTGATGAATCGGACAAAATTTAATATTTGACAGTCAGCATCAAACTGATGTCTGCACATGATTCTGGCACATATTGCTACAGCCAACTGTGGGAACCCTGTAGCTACCACAATCTTTGAGGTGGGGTTAGCCCCTGTGTTCCACTTCAACAGGAAAAAAGAGTTTGTTTGGACACAGGTACCTAATCAGGTCTGGACTGAGAATCAAAATAGGCCCTGCATTTCAGGTACACAGAGGCCCAAACAGCCCCCACCAGCCCAATAAATAGTGCCTGTCTATGGCATCTTACAGCAGCCCCTCTGGCATTTGCCAGAACCCACAAATTGCTAGTCCAGGCCTGGGTACCTTTAAGGAATGTCGTCAGTTTATACACTGACTGCATCCAGTTTTGTGCAACCACAGTTGCGGTTGTGGTCGTCAATGAATCCTCCTGTGTTGCACAGTGATTTTTTTAGTTACAAGAAAGCTTTAAAAACATTGGTGTTTACATTTTTCACTGGATATTTTATAAACCTCCCAAAACAAAAATGGATATTTTATCTTTATATTATCTTTTATTATGATATCATGATGATTATTATGAGTATGAGAGTGGTATAGAGACAATTTGCAATTGGTCTTCAATTTTTGTGTTTTTTTAAATGTTTTATTTAGCTTTTATTTTGAAATTTCAGCATCTATGTTGAGCAGACATGAAGATAGGACTGGCATAAAATAACAATAACATTTGGTGCCTTTAATAGTCTTTTGGCTGCTGGGTCAGTGATCTCCAACAGCCAGATAGTATTTGAAAATGGAAGCTTAATAGAGGCAGAAGAGCGAAGCAAATAATTAAAAAAATACAAACAATAATAAAAAATAAAGTACAATTGAATAGGACATTCTATAACATAATCAATGTTAACGCTAAGTTGAACCCCTTAAACAAAGCATCAGTAGCTATACCCAGCAGGTCCTGTCCTTACCTCCCTCTATAGGTAAAGCTATAAATACAGGGCCTACTGCAACCTGTGCCACCAGCACTCCCTAGCAATTTATTTTACCTGTGAGCCACACCCAAATGTAAAAAGACTTGGGGAGCAACACAAGCATGACAAAAGTCCCTTGGTATGCCAAAGGCTTGTGATTTGTGGTTATTTGGTAGCCCCTATGTGGACTGGCAGCCTGCAGGAGGTTCAGTTTGGAAGTAACCATGATTTTTATGTAACCAAAACGTGCCTCCAAAACTGGAATTCAAAAATAAACACCTGCTTTAAGGCCACTGGGAGCAACATCCAAAAGAGTTGGTCAGCAGCATGTTACTTGTGAGTCACTGGATGGGGATCCCTGCCCTAGCATGTGAATCTGAATAATACACAACTTGGGTGTCAGGCAGCAGGTAGGAGGGGGGATGCCTATATACCTCCCCCAGCCTGTCCCTTATGAATAAAGTGCTGCCAAATGCAAGCAGAGTGGTATTTAAGCGGCAAATCAGGCCTTTGTGCACAGAGACTTGCAGCTAATTTTATTGGTTACTTTTATTAATATACAGGGCAATGTGCAAAATGCAAAAAACATGGCGCATTGCACTCCATGTACTGTAGTAAATGACCCCTAATAAGTTTAAGGTGAACTATCATTTTAATCACTAATCATCACAATTATTATATAAGAAGTTAGAGCACATTATGATGCACATTACCTTGGTAAAATAGAAGGATACCCAAGCACCAAGCTGGGTGCATTTTCCTCTGCACACATAGAAACACTAGTGCACACATCAAATGGTGTAGCTCTCAAAACATTTTATATACACACACACACAATTCACTACTTGTTATGCATACACACACTCTGTTTTTTCTATCTGTTGGTCTATCTATTTATCTGTCTGTCTGTCATTGCCTTTTTTTTTACCAGGGATTCAATTTTACCCAGTCTGAGTGACTAGCAGGAACAGATCTTCTGATCTTCAATACTTCATGGGAAAACATAATTATCTGTTAATGAGTGACAGAAACATAAGATATTCATAATACACAAGAGTTAAATGTAGTATTTCTCAGGGTTTATTTTCCAGTTAATTCTAAATTCATTATGCTGAAGCTGCTATCGGATGCTATATATAACTCTGTGTCTGCTGATAATGCTAAGATATGCAGGGTGATAAAATCAGAACACAACATTGCTTGTTTGCAAAGAGATCAGTGCTAAGTAAGATATTGTACAAACAAAGGCAGATTTCGGAAGTAGAAATATAGAAGCTAGATCAAAGGAAAAATGTTTTTTGTTTTTTTTTAACCGAAATCAAATTTAGATTTAAAGTCAGGCTGCAGCAATACCTAGGAAAATATCAGCATAGCTGTAAAACAGAATTTCTACATTTAAAGAAAATGTAGATTAATTAAACATGTTCTGTAGTTATTTGTAAATATATTTACTATTTAAAGCAGCTTCTGACACCTGAAACAATGTAGCAGTAGCCAGCTAATTAACACACCTGGAAAAGAGCTGACTTCTGCTACATTGCATTGTCTCAAGAGCCAGAACTAGAGAACTGAAAGGATAAATGCATATTACTTTCAGTTGCATTAACATTGACAAATAACTGTATTACTACTGACAATCTTTATTAAATGTGTAAATTACAATCACCATTCTCCTTGTTTTTCATTTATTAGGCTACTGAATCTGAGCAATATAAAAAGATACTGTGATCACATGATGCATTTTGCCTTAAATTTGGGCACTAGTTGATAATAAAAGTTGCATTGCTAATCACAAAGAGGACAAAGAAGCGTAAAACAGTAAATGGGACGAAATGAAACACTGTTCAGAACTAAGTATGCGTAGAGTCTTAAGGGGCACATGGAAATAGAACAGGGGATTTGTACAAATATATGTATATCAACCAATAATGATTATGCCATAAGAATAGCTTTAAATACTAGAAAACAGTTCTGTACAGGGCTCTCTTCTGCTCCTGTTATTCTGCATCACATGTGACCAAATTCTGCAGGTTGTGATTTGCTACTGATTCCCTCCTGTTGCTGGGAATCACTGAATTCTCTAGCATTTGCCAGCACTGCACATAGGACCACACAAGCATTGCAAGAACCATGAGTTTTCTCTGCACAGCTATGTGAGCTTCCCAGGGTCACTACTTGCATGCTGTTCCTCCAGCTGCCTCAGATCAGCATAATAACCATAAACCTGCTAGGGAAAAAGACAGTGATCAAAATGAACCATTGAAAACCATTACAGTCTGGGATTGTGTTGTCAAAAGGCTAGTTAGGGCATGCTTTGTATAAGACCAGTTAGGGTAACATTTGGGTAAAACACTTGTGGCATATTTATTAACATTGGAGACAGACGTCATCAGTGATGTTGCCCATAGCAACCAATCACATCTTTGCTTTTGTTTTCTAACTTGTAGGTGACCATTGAAATTTAATTGCTGATTGGTTGCTATGGGCAACATCACTGGTGATGTCTATCTCCAATGTAAATAAATACGCCCTACTTTGCTAAAGTAGAAATCCTTGTAACAGGATGACTAGCACACCAATTGTTTTCATATCATTCACAGAGTCTGGACTAAAAAAATATAAAAAAAAAAAAAGCACTAAGCAAGTGCTTTGCTTTAAGCTATATAAAGCGTCTGGCAAAATGATTCAGACAGCTGACCGATTCTCTCACTTCACTGAATAAAAAACCTTACACTGATATTTTGTATCCTGTGTTATTTTTATTTCAAAGCACTAAAACCCAAAATCATTTTGCAGTGATAATAATTTAAGGGTAAATACAGAGCAGCTTTGCAGACTGTTGGGGAATGATTCAGTCCAGTTATTCCTGTTCAGGTTATTTATGTGAGGCTTATGCACCTCAACTATCAAGATGGGAAGCATATTCTCAACTGGACTTTTATCAGGGCTTTGAGTGGAACTTTGTAGGACATTGATCATTTGTTCTTGAGCAACTCCTTTGATTCTTTGGCCTTTGTGTGTTCGGATCATTATCCTGCTCCAAGATGGTTCCAAACTTCATTTTTTTAGCCAACAGAAAGTGGTTTACTTTCACCATTTCCCTGTATTTGTTTTTTTCCCAATGTAACAAGATGCCCAATCCCTGCTAAACAAAAGCAGCCCACATCATGATGCTACTACTAACACACTTCACTGCAGGTTCAACCGTATCAAGAACTCTGCATAACACAGTCCATTATAGTAAGGTGTCAAAAAATAGACAGCATTACTCAAAAGGAACATGTAAAGGCAGACTTATAAATATAAACTCTGTTGTGGTGGAAAGGTTTTGTTTTGTTTTGAAAAACACGTACATAAAAATCCTGTTTGAGTGAATAGAGAGCTGTAAAATATCTCTCTGGTGAACTGTGGTGAGCTCTGTTTTCATCCTGATATATATTGCAGAGAGCTTTTTGATAGTTTAAGTTCAATATGTGAGGAGCAAATCTAACACCTTATAATACACCATACCTACAGTCAACCAAAGTAACATTGTCTGGGGATTTACGCTTATATAACAGCATATTTCAGCTTTTGTTATTGTTCTTAAGATTGCTTTCTAACATATAATACGTTCTACTGTATATAATACGTTCAAAGTTCGAAGTAAATATGTCCAAACAACACAATTTCAATGGGCGTTTTGTTATTTAGTAAAATGAGAGCGTATTGGTCAAGAGAGTAAAACATTTGCAAGTCACTGTACATTTAGCTTATCCATTGTCAATAATATGACAGATAATAACTAGATATAAGGGAGTAGAGATCAGTTACTGCTGCATTGTTTCAAAAG
Organism: Xenopus laevis; assembly: GCF_017654675.1. Taxonomy (NCBI): domain Eukaryota; kingdom Metazoa; phylum Chordata; class Amphibia; order Anura; family Pipidae; genus Xenopus; species Xenopus laevis. The sequence continues at coordinate 72,212,609 of NC_054385.1, forward strand.
TCAGAACCAGAGGCTGTGAGTGGGTAATGGGCTCTGAATTTTAAATTCTCTGATGCTCTTGATCAGTTAGTAGGTCCCCTTTTTTCTGCATCCAGCATTGTCCTTTTATGCTCATTCAAAACACAGACTGCTAGCAGAAACATAAATGCCTCTTGGCCAATCCAATGGACACTAATTAATGACCACACACTAAAGCTGGCCATAGACGCAAAGATCTGATCGTACGAATCCTTGATTTTCGAACCGTGTGTGGAGAGTCCCGACATTTTTCGTCCGGCTGAGATCGTCGTTTGGTCGATCGGACAGGTTAGAAAATTTCTGTCGGCTGCCGATAATATCTCTGCGTGTATTGCCGATCGTACGATTTTCAGTGGGAGACTGTCACTAGCTTTGGTTGGACATAGATATCGTACGATTGCTGTCAGGGGCAGAACATTGCTGATCTGTTCTTTAACTAATCTGACTAATCTGACTGGTAAGACTTTGATCTGAATGGTTAGTGGCAGGTCGGGAGATGGGAAAGTCTGATCGTATGATGATTCGTACGATCGGATCTTTGCATCTATGGCCAGCTTTAGTTTCAGGTTTGTGGTTCTTGCATTGCGGCCAACCAGCTACAACTAGCTATTTTATGTAAAAATGAAGCATGTCAAAACCCACATAGATCAGGTCAAGTTTTTATTGCTGCTGACTCTTAAATATATTTTCTCTAGACTGACATATGTACATGCTAGTCTCTGACATAGCGGCATCAACATGGCACAGTGGCATCTTTTTGGCACAAATTCATATGTTTTCTACTCACAGATATGCATTTTGTGCTCAGCATGCTGTGTATCTGTTCCATTTGCAGAAGCTGCAGAGATCAAGGCCACTAATAATCACTGATCCAGAAAATAACCCATTGACGCTTGATAAGATTTCTGTAACCCTAGTTAGAGCTTTATAGATTCCACAGACTGCAGAGCCAATACTATTAGTAAGGCAACAGAGTGTTCTAAATAGACGTAGCAGGACGGAAAACATTCTATCAGATCTTTTTTTTTAGATCTTTTTCCACTTCTGCATTTTTAAACCCATTTTACACAAATTTTCAAGGGAACCCTATATCAACAAAAACTATAAGCTATGATTCTTTCAAAATTCAGTACAAAACAGAAATGCAAGAAGGGAAGATTTAAATGGCACCCTCCCTTTCTTTCTCAATAAAGGAAATGTAATTTTTAAGTAACATATATAAATATATAATATATATAAAATTTAAAAGTGACCCATTGCGAGGTAAAGCAGTGTTTATTTAACCCTTTCTCCCCAGTGTAGCAGAATACAGTTATCCTCCAGTTATGTTAATAAGCTGCTTTTGTTGCATTGTTTCAGGCATCAGAACCAGGAGTACAAAGAAAATAACAATCCAGCTATATCTATATACTGTATACTGCTTTCAATAGTAATTACAAAGAACTGTCGTCTGAAATATTTGTTCTTTTATATAATATCCCTGCATGCAAAAGATCTGTGACACAAAGTGGAGAGGATAATTATTACCCCCTTTTCATGTCACCACCCTTCTTGATTATTTCAACATGTGAAAGACACTCATCCTTAAAAACGTCTGTCTTGCCTATGTCAGCCTATACAACTTTACCCCCTTCTTTATTTTTAAAAGTTCAATGTCATCTGTTTCATTCTATAGATGTACAGTTTTTCTCAGTTTGTACATTTCCTTGCCTCACACCTTCGGAGGTCTGTAATTATTCATATAGTATTTTATTCTGTGCCTCCATAGTGTACGCTCCATAACTACCTGTAGAACCAATTGATATCATTCACTGTATCCTTTTCTCTCTTCCTCACCACCTCTCTCAGTTGATATTTATCTCCCACCTTACATCCTTCTATCACCCCACAGAGGCATGCTTCTTCCCTTGTGCTTCTCAGATTGCCAGCTTCCTTTCATCTCTCTTTGTTCCTCATCACCCTATTCTGCATACTAAACTAACATTACCCCAAGTGTTCTTTTTATCTGTTCACCATTCCCACTTTTCTCAGTACATCCACCTTTTCTCTTTCTGTCTGTTCATCACTCCTCCTCTCTACTCCCATTAACCAGCCCCAGAACAAAATTGTAGCCATTACAACAAACTCTTCATTTAGCTTAGAAATACTTTGTTTGTTAGCCTCTTATTACAGGCTTCTGCTGTGTGTCAGCATTTGGGACTTGAACATTGCATTAAAAAGATTTGCTAAATGCAAGCAATGACTTGATTATTAAGGCTACTTATGCTGCACAACACACATATATTTAATGGCTGCATTGTTCTCTGGGCATTTTATATGGAAAGTGGCACAAGACATTTATTTAATAATGCTATTGGGTTACATTCGAAAGGAGGGGTTGTCAGATTGCAATTTGACTCTTGACTCATATTTTTCTTTTTGCGCATTATCATGAAATCATGACAGACCAATTGACAAGTCTACAGATTTTTAAGGATTGCTATTTATTTCCATGTAATTTTCAGCTATTGAAATGTCCATGTGGTTCCAAACTAAGGTTTTATGACTCAGTGCATGTTTATTGTGCCCCCTTCTCTACAGCCCGTGCACCATGGGGGCTTTCGTCCTTTTGATGATCACCCTTACTGCAGGAATTGCTGTTGCACAGATTTGCCCAAAAAGATGCCTGTGCCAAAATCTGGCTCCATCACTTGCTATCATGTGTGCCAAGACTGGGCTGCTCTTTGTGCCATCGGTCATAGACCCTCGGACAGTGGAACTCAGACTCACTGACAATTTCATTACAGTCATTAGAAGAAGAGACTTCACAAACATGACTAGGCTGCTTCACCTTACTCTCTCCAGGAATACTATCAGTCATATAACCCCATATACATTCGCTGATCTCCGGGGGTTGAGAGCTCTGCATCTGGACAATAACCGTATCCTCTCCATGGGAGATGAACAGCTTAGAGGTCTTCAGAATTTGAGACATCTGATTCTTAGCAACAACCAGCTCAGCACTATTTCTCCGGGCTCTTTCCAGGATTTTGTTGGCACTCTAGAAGATCTAGACCTTTCATACAACAACCTAGTGAAGGTCCCTTGGGAAACCATATGTAAATTGATGAATGTTAACTCTCTGAGCCTTGATCACAACCTAATTGAATATGTTCCAGGGGGGGTCTTCACCAACTTGCACAAACTAGCTCGACTAGATATGACCTCCAATAAGTTGAAGACCATTCCCCCTGACCCTTTGTTCCTACGAATTCCAGTTTATGCTAAGTCAAAAGGATCACCTTTGTCATCACTTGTACTTGGCTTTGGTGGGAACCCATTGCACTGCAATTGTGAGCTGCTGTGGCTTCGACGCTTCACCAGAGAGGATGATCTAGAGACATGTGCATCACCATCTAACCTTCTGGGAAAATATTTTTGGAGTATTTCTGAGGAAGAGTTCATGTGTGACCCACCAGTAGTAACTCATCACTCAATGCGTACTTCAGTTATGGAGGGAGAAGAAGTTGTGCTTAAATGTAAGGCTGTAGGAGATCCTGAGCCCTCAATTCACTGGGTGTCACCAGAGGGTAAAGTGGTGTCAAACTCATCCAGGGCTGTATCATATGAGAATGGAACACTGGAAATCACTATCACAACTGTAAGAGACACTGGCTCTTTTACTTGCATTGCTTCCAATACAGCAGGTGATGCCACAGCATCTGTGGAGTTGGTTGTCAGTCCCCTTCCTCAGCCAGCCAATGCCAGTCAAAGGCACCACAGGCTAGACAAAGGACCTTCTGACATTCTCACCCCAGCAAAACCTGGAACTGCACAAAATGAATCCAGCAGCCACTCTGACAGAAAGGTGGTAATGGTGCATCACAGTCACAAATCAGCTTTAATTCAGTGGTTTTTGGATTGGAATATACCAGGGATTCGCATGTACCAGATTCAATACAACAGTTCTTCTGATGAAAGCCTCATATACAGGTACGTTGAGAATTAGGACAGACAGGTACTACAGAAACATACTGGGCACTACGCTCAGTTATGGCATACCTATGTAATCCTGACATAACTTAGGGTGTGCCACTTATAGTATGTAAAATATGTCTTATAAATACCAGTTACTATTCCACTATAAATGCATTGTAAAACATGTCAGTGTTGATGATTATTGATTATTTTAGGTTATTTAATATTTGCATTTACTAATATCAGTGGACACTGCTATTGTGTTTGCTCTACCTAGTAAATATCATCAAGAAACTATCTCGGCAGACAATCTCTATGCAAAATTGAAAGAATGCATGCTAGTCTATAGTAAGAAACATATTTTGAGCATAGACCTTTAATTAGCAAAGAAAACAGACTTGTGCCTTGTTTTCACATTCTAATGGTACTTAATGCCAACATAACTGACAACTGATTATAGAACTAGTGTATGTTTTGCTTTGTCAGTAAGCAGGAGATCAGTGGAGTAGATACAGCAATGCCAGCATCAAGTTCTAAATGGCCAAAATGTGGTGGGTGGTTATCTGATTATCTGTAAACCACACTATTATATCATCAAGAATATAAATGACGCATCAACAATAGTAGTGGAAATAGCACACACCACCACAGTTCTCATTTTCAACACAACATGGCTGATGTCAATACATTCGTATGCTAGATAAGAATTGCAGAGGGTGCGCTATTTTCACAACTAGTTGAATATTGGTGTTTTTTTTTTTTTGGTGGAGTGATGTGCTGCATTGGAACAAATACTGTGACACTTTACTGTGTGATGGAGAGACTGTTGGTCAATAAACATGAGCAATGTTGTAAAGAGACAGCTGAGTGAGAGCTGTGTATGTTGTAGAGGAAGAGGAAAAAGTGGTGTTTATTAAATACAGAGATAGTAGAGTGAAAGATAACTGTGTATTGTATGTTACAGGGAGAAAGGCAGAAGACACAGCTATTTATGTTGTAGAGAGAGGAGTGTATTGTATATATGTATATATATATATATAAAATATCTCCTATGATAGGGAGAAGGGAAGAATAAGAGACAGCTACATATTTAGACAGATAACTGTGCATGTTATAGTCCAAGTAGTCAAAGATGGGAAATTACACTTATAAGAGTTTCATGGAATGAAGTTATTACTACACATAATAAGTTCTGTATTTCTTGCCCTGGGGATTACACCATTCTGCTTTAATTTAATCTGAATGCCATTAAGAATGCATCATGCCAAAGATCCATTCCCTTCTCTCTGCTCTTTGTTCAATTCTCTTCCGAAACTCAAACCAAAAATCAACACAACTGCAATTAGCTTTCAAAGCGCAGTATCAAGTTTGCATGATGTCCAGGCCCAGTGCCTGATGAGAGAGAGAATAAAGCATTGGGAAGAGACAAGTCTTGTTTTGCTCCAGACAAACCAATCATATTGCATCACTCACTTTCCTGGATCTATAATATATAAGCAAAGCCAAAGGTAGAAGTAGTGGGCATCAAGAGTCAATGCTTTGTAGATGCCTGGAAATATAAACTCATCACACAGTACACAGTTATGGGAACAGTACATACACCACAATATGCTCCATTGTATAAATATATAACCTGGATGACATCAGTTGCTGATGCAGTCATTCTTAACCAAAAATGCAAAGCCACAAGCCATATGGGATCAAAACAATTGCCTGCCATATCATTATATGATCATGGTTTGTTCATCAGACAGAATTTAAATTCCAATCAGACAGCTGCATTGGGCTTTGTACGTGGTCAGCTTGCATTGGCATTTCACCAACCCTGATAGTGATCTGCTAAATTGCATTAGCACATATACTGTATTCAGGTCAGCCTGATCAAGCCTGTTATGTTGGTGGCCAGTCAGGTAAAAATCTATCCTTTTTGTGACCTGGTAGATCATTTGCATGTATGGCTAACAGGGCTGGAACTAGGAGTAGAGAGAGGAATCAGCTGCCTATGGTGTAACTTTGATAGTATTGTGCAGTAAAAATTACTGCACAATACTCTCTCATGCCCTGGCTTAAGTTCTTGAAAAGGTGAATTGGTGAGGGTTGTGGTTATGGGTGGAGGGTGGTGCTGGTGGAAGTTGGGGCGTGTGACAGTGGTACGGAGCAGGTGTGGGGACCACAGGCTCTGATGGCCAGTTTAGGATGTACAGTATATGTTCTTAATAATAAGGATAATTAAGCTCTGTTAAACAATGTCCTTAATGCCTCTTGTATTAGTAATTGGTTGTATTTTGGTATGTACTGTAATCTATAGGTTTAATAAACGCACCCTCATTTTGTAGAAATAATATAATTTTAAAAACACAAAAGCTCTAACGTGGCCAACTGCTAGTGGAAGACCTAAAGCTATGATTCCCATTCCAGCATATGTATCAAACTTAAACTATGCATCTTTGAATTTCTGGTTTGGAGGCAAATTTTGGTTGCATGAAAACCAGGTGTACTGCCAAACAGAGTTTCCTGTAGGCTGCCTGTTCACATAGAGGCTACCAATAGCCCATCACAGACCTTATTTTGCACCTCCAGGAACTTTTTTCATGTTTGTGTTGCTCCCCAATTCTGTTTATATTTGAATCTGGCTCAGGGAAAAACATGTTGGGGACTCCTGACTTGGACTATTCACTGTGAAACCAAATATGGTGCAATGAATCCTGGTGACATGATGTCAAAACACATTTAGCGCAAGTTCTTCTTTTGCTACATGATAACTACACGTGCTATAAAACGCAATCACATTAATGTTACACTGAATGTTAACACCACCCTTACATACAGTAAACACCTGCACACTGCATAATAAAAAATTGTTACAACAAAGACCTTAGAGTCATCATAAAACATGACATAAACATTGCAAAATGCCAACAGTGGTCCCATCCTTATAATGTGAATAGAAAATCCTTTTAAGTATCTTTAATGCATCATAATGGTTATTGAATGGATAGAATGTATTCTTTTTTTGTTTAGATGACATGGTGAGTCAGCATCCATCAAATATAAGGCTATAATTAAACTGAAGAAGAAGTTACCCTCCTCAGATTGGAAGGGGCCATTATTTAAAGAAATTACAGGCATAGTTGACTTTCAGAAAGTACAAATTGAGGTTGTTGAAGCAGAAGTTTTAGAATTACAAAGGAAATCTGAGCTGTGTGAAGGCACCACATTAATTTTTTGTCAGTTTCAAAACCAGGATTATAGCTATGCCCCCCTTTTCTGAAGTGACAGTGGTAATATTTGTGTGAAGCAGGTTGAAATGGCCATAAGGCCATATAGCTGGAACAAACCACTTGAGTATAATGTAGCCAAAAGTGAGACAATTGCACATATGTAAATAAAACACCGCAAAATGCATTGTTACTAAAACTTCTCATGTGGATTTTGCACCCTTTGTCAGAGGACAAATAGGTTAGGGACAGAGAACTATGTTAGGGAAGCCAAATATCAATTGATTTATACAGCTAAATATTTGATATTACAGAGCAATCATTTTGCTTTCTGTAGAAATGAAAATCAAGGCTTAGCTGGAGAAAGGTATGGCAAAAGGGTAATAATTCATGTACAATTTAGGTTTATGTATAGAGAGAATCCTGTTATTCTGGTTCTCTCTTTACCATTCCAAATAAAGATCTAATGAACCCACCTGGAAGACCAATCTTTTTGGGGATGGGTGACCCATTTGATCAGTTGGTCCACTTAGGTGTTTTATTTACAATTTTGTTAATACAGCTACAAATATTTTAAGGCATATCTGTGGGACAGTTTCTCCGGAATCAGAAGAACTGCTTCATTGAGGATAAATATCTGCAATATGCTCTACAAATGGCACAAAGGTTTTGAAAAAATATGGATTTCATTATCTTTCTGTTACTGTTGAATTTATTCACTGGTGCATGAAGAAGCAAAGGGTATTTAAATAATGTTATGGGAGGTTACACCACTGGAAGAAGCCAGTAGTTTAGTGGGTGATATGTGTTTTGGACTGTGTATACACTTGGATCATACAGTGACATGCTGGATCTGGAAGATGGGAATGACTGAAACCATATGTCGAAGCCTGTGAGCCAAATGACAGTGAGGGAGGTGGCCTGATAGGAAAGCCAAATGACAGCAGGTAAGACACATCGGTGAACCTTATGGGTTGCCTTATGGAGTCCCCGAGAGATATATTTTTAAAACGTATTCTTTTTGTATGTTTATTTATATTGCACTACTTATGGACACAGTGTTGTACAGCAGAACAATTCTTTAATGGAACAAACAGGGGCCTTTACAATAATAAATGCAAAGCACAGTTACATAACAGATTAAGAGCTCAGTGTCAAAGACGAGAGGAAGGAGAGCTAACAATCTAACTCTATAATGTTATAAGGTTCAAAATAAAATACAAAAATATTTTGTATAGTAGAGCTGTTTTATTGTAAAAATTTGAAGTAAAAATTCGATTTGAAGTAAAAATAGTTTGAATATTCGACCATTCGATAATTGAAGTACTGTCTAACTTAGACTTCAATACTTCGCCAAATTAAACCTGCTGAAGTGCTATGTTAGCCTATGGGGACCATCTACAGCATTTTTCTAAGTTTTTGAAGTCGAAGTAAAAATTGTTAGATCATATGATAAAATCGTTCAAATCGTTTGATTCGAAGGATTTAATCGTTCGATCATTTGATTTTACTTCGACCGCAGAATAGCCAAATTCGATGAAAAAAAGTTTGTTTTAACTTTGAAATTCGACCCTTGATAAATCTTGATAAATCCCTTGATAAATCTGCCCCTAAATTTATCGAGTTTTTGAGTGCAAACCAGAGTAAAAAAAAACAAAAATCATGAAGGCAAAAAACATCTTAAGGTGGGACCTCTTCCATTGACTTTTACATGACCTCAATGGGTTTTAGCTTGAGTATTTTCAGATTCGGGCTTTTAGCAGCTTCGTGGGATAATAAATCCCCTCCAAAAAATTAAGTTTTTTACAGAAACTACCCTAGAAAATAGAAAATACAACTCAACCTCTAATAAATAACCTTCTTTACAGTATACTTGTGTATCAGATCTGGCTTATGTCACACAGTTTATATTATAGGACTTTAAGGCTGTTATTTATTGAAGGTCAAGTTTTCCACTGGTTTGAGTTAAATTCGAGCTATTCAAGGTTTTTTAGCCTATAAACTTGATAAATTTGAGGCATTCGAGTTTCTTCCCCAATTGCATTCAATCAAGTTTTTTACATTTTTTCACAAATAAGCATACATTCGAGAAAAAAACCTCACACACTCAACCATTGATAAATAACCCCTAAGTGTGACTCCCCTTATGTGTAAATTATATATATAGCTTAGTCCATGTATTGTTTTTCATTTGCTATCATTTAGAAGATGGAAACAATTATGATAAGGGTATTTTAATACTCAAAGTAGGCACATAAAAAGGTGCAAAAAATCCTATTTGGATCATTGATTTGACATGATGATCCATAGGATCTGGGCTTTATGCCTGTACCATATTGATATTTTGACTGCAGTCATTAATTCCCCATGCATTTAGGGGGTTTATTGGTTTGGTGCTGAATATTTAATTTTATATTTACTTTTTGAACTGTACTATAAGAGGCACTGCAACCCACATGAATGGTTTTCAATTATGGATATTCAAAAGGATTAGTATTTTCAATTTGCATTATAAGCAGGTTCCGCTGTTAGACATTCTACATTCTCCAATATTTATAGACTGCTTTATGATGACTTTAAGGCTTTTGTTTTAACAATTTTGGTATTATGCATTGTGGAAATATATATGGAAGGGTGGTATCCTTTTTTATGCAACATATCATTTAGGCTGCAATATTTGGTGTATTGTTTTTTCTTTTTTGATATTTTTATAATAATAAACAATTATTGATTGTTGCTAACCATTGTTGGCTTATGGTTTAATTATGGTATGAGCCCATATTATTTTCTATTTTTGCACTGAATCCTTCATTTCTCATTTTTACCTATATTATTTTTTTGGTCCTTCATACTGTATATATGGCAATTTGTCTTCCTCATTATGATTTCCATTTTATGGGGTACGTTACAAAGTGTGAAATTAGTTTATTCCAATGGGATTTATCAAGGCATATCAAATGGTGAACTCTAACTTTCACCCATGGGTAAATATACCTCTAAAAATAAATTTTCCCCTATTTGCATTGTCATGCCCAGAAAGGTCCATAGCAACGTAAAGGTTTGGGGGATAACAGACAGATGGACATCTGCTCCATAAATATACATTCACATATAGGTCAGATACTTGTTAATGTTTTTCTCATGCCACTTTAAGGAACTTTATTCAGCAATCAGACAGTTATTATGTATCAGCATTAACACTAAATGGATGAAGTGGAAGGCAGGTTAAAAGAGGGGGACCACACACATACTACCTGTTCTATCCAAACCTTGACTACAAAATCAAAGTCTTCTGAGAAAGAATTTTCATGTCTATCTGTCATCATGTTAATATTGGCTAGAGCAGTAGTCCCCAACCTTGCTTTATCCGTGAGCCACATTCAAATGTAAAAAGAGTTGGGGAGAAACATGAAAAAGTCCCTGGAGGTGCCAAAAAGGGCTGTGATTTGCTACATGGTAGCCTTTATTTGGACTGGCAGCCTACAGAAGGCTCTCTTTGGCAGTACACCTTTTTTTGCAACCACCCACAACTTGCCTCCAAGCCAAAAATTTAAAAATAAGCACCTGCTTTGAGGTCCCTGGTAGCAACATCCAAGGGGTTGGTGAGGAATAGGTTGCTCACTAGCCACTGGTTGGGGATCACTGGCCTAGAGTGTTTCATTTAATACTGGTCTGCACACCATCTGTCACAGGTTACTTAACTACAATGTTACAGGTACACTCCTACTGGCACATATTATACATTCTGTCATGGAGAGCTGGATGACTGATGAGGGAGACAATCCATTATCACAGAGCAGGTGAAAAGTAAGATATTAGTCTTAGTATTCTTCTTCTTCTTATACATATTTATAAAGTATCAACATATTCTGCATCTGTATAATGGGATAGTGTATACATCAAGCATACAGATTGCGTACAAAATTACAACTGATGGCCAATACAAGTGGTAAAAAAGACTTACAGTCTAACAAGAGAAGGGGTATGAGTTTTTTTCTATTTGGAGAAGATATGCCATGTTCATACTGATATGCCTATATAAAGGGGTAATTTAGTTAGACCTCAGAGATGATAGTAAAAGCTCTAAGAGATGCAAAGCATACCACTTAGTGTTTGAGGTCTAGCTGTGCTCTGAATCTAGCACTCAATTATTCTCGCATATTTTAATTTGATTACTTTACCTGTGCTCTCACTAACCCATGTGCTCTGTTCTGCAGGATGATCAACCCCAGTAACAGGAGCTTCCTTGTCAATGACCTGGCTCCAGGACGTGAGTATGACCTCTGTGTCCTAGCTGTATATGATGATGGAATGACCTCACTGACTGCAACACGATTAGTAGGGTGTGTCCAATTCAGCACTCAGGAGGAGAGTGGGCAGTGCCAGCAGCTCAATACTCAGTTCCTGGGAGGTACAATGATTATCATTATAGGAGGAATTATTGTGGCATCTGTGCTAGTGTTTATCATCATCCTGATGATCAGGTACAAGGTATACAGTGGCCAAGAGGAGGTGGGAAAAACCAGGGTCAGCAATGTGTATTCTCAGACCAATGGACATCAAGCTATGGCATGTGCCCGCTCTTGTGCCAAGCTGGCTGGAGGTGCTGAGGAGTTGCCCCTTAATACAGAGTTTGCTACAGCAGAAGAGGTGCTATCCAACAAAACAACCAAGCATATGTGTGAAACAAGGAGCAATGCTCCAGAGCAAGGTGAGTTGAGAAAAGACTTGGCAAAAAGAGCAGGATACATTTTAAGGTTTTAGCACTTTCTAGCAATCTAATTGACTGTTTTTGTTATTGTTTAATTCATTACCAGGAAGCAAAGCATTTGAGGAAAAGAGTACTTCCAGTGAGTGGACTGATATCAACATTTGACTGATGTTCCCAATGAGCATTGTTCAAGGTATGCCCATAAAATAGTGCTTGGCCATTGACCTTACATTTAGCAGAATGCAACTCTATGAGGTAGATTTAGAAAATAGATTACTAGCCGTTTGATATCAAAGTTTTCAGCTCTTTCTTTAAAAATGTCCTCAAAGCCACAGGAAAGTGTATGAAGGATTGACACACTCATCAAAGCATATCAATGAGTCAAATTGTCAGAATGTGACCTTTTTCAAAGAACTACAAACAGAAAGGTGTTTCCTGTTTGTATTCCCTTGGAAAAGGTCACAGTCGGTGACCAAAACTTTGGACTTGAAGTAGATTCACTGTTTTCTTTAACAGGTGTGTGTGTATATATATATATATATATTTACAGAGAAAGAGAGAGGACGGCAAAGTCAGTAACAGTGTTTTTGCCTAATATAAGTGTATATATAAGTATAAATATAAGTGATGCTGAGAAATACTCTGAACTTGACGCAGTTCACTTTTAAAACCCAAATTTACTATATATGCAAGGGCTTAGAATACCACATATGAAACATTGCAAACCACAAATTCAGGAAACAATATCAATATATATATATATAAATATATATATATATATATATATATATATATATATATATTTATGAGTAGTTTCTATTTTTCTCTCACACATACCTTGGGAATTAAAGTGTTTTAGTACATGAAGTATCATCTCACACATATAGACATCATCACACATCATCACATTATCTGGAGGTGATAGAAATTGGTACTATAAGTGCCGCCTTCAACAGAGAAATACACTCCGGCTGTTATAAGAAAGAATATATTATAGATCCTCAATGTCACAGATAGTTATATAAATTGGACAAGTTTGGTGTGTTTAATGTGCTAACATGACTGTGAATTTTTTTTCGCTCTTCAATTGTCCTTAAGTGCTTAAGACGCAGCGTGCAGCGTTTTCATCCAACAGTGGGATATATGTAGTTTTTACCTGCGATTTCTTATTCACTTCCTTTATCTTCTGGACATCCAACACGTCACATGCGTGTCATCGCGTGGCAACATATCGCTCCTTGGCGCGCCACGGAGTTCACCCCTAAGTGATAATAAAAATATGTATAATAATTAATGGAATCAGCCAAAGGTCAGAGGATTATGCCTAAAACAACTAACAGATTCATTGGAAATTTCACACAAAATGCATCTTAGTTTTGCAAACTGCAGCCTTCCAATAGTTAGGGACAGGCTTGCCAAAATCCCCAAAGGCCTTTCATAAGCGGAGAAATAGGCTATTTGTTTGACTCTTTTCCTTTTTTTGTTTCCCAGTAGTTTTGGCTTTGGTCTCAGAGAACTCTTTAGATTCTGTGCAGCTGGGAGGCACAGCTCTGCTAAGTGGTTGCTGTCTTTGTAGGAAAAAGAAATACCAGGCTGTGCATTATGTCCCTCTATGGTGCCTCTACAGACATAGTCTGTGATCTCCTCAGATAATGCAGTTATAGGTTAAGTATATGGTGACCAAGGTAATAACATGGGCAATTTTGTCACATGTTATCTATATTAATAGTCCTGTTTATGTTACTCACAGACCATGTAATAGCATATCCATGATGGACTTGAAAAACAAATGTTAATCATTGGAAAATACTCATTGCTGAGAAATGCCATTCTGATTGACCTATTTTTTTTTTAGATTTAGGATCTGATGCTGTTCAGTGGGTCAGACCTAGGGTACAACAATACTTGTGCCTGCATGTTTTTATAAGGAAAAGGGGTTCTGGCTCAGGATTCAGGGTTAGTAACTGGGGTCACTTCTGGGTGCCAATTTACTGGGGAGTGCTTTACAGATTGGCATCCCCCTGACAGTTTTGCATCATGCTTCAGTTGTATTATAAAGCCAGCTGTGTCTTTCTCCCCAGATCTTCTGTTGGCTTAATTAGAGAAGAAAGAGGCTTATGTGTTTCTCAACATCCATGCACTTCTTTCTTCATTTACCAGGCTGTATATACTGTAAATGGATTAACAACTCAGTCAGTGTGTTGGTGGAAAAAAGCTTTCATATGTAAAGCAAAATTAGAATTACTGGGGACATGTATTTTCAAAGCTATTTATGCATTTATTTATTGAATGCTGAATTGAGTCCAAGCTGCTTTAGCTCCACCACTAAATGCTGCCGTATATAGATGACATTCACAAACTGAATGGCCAGATTTTGTCTGATTTAGAAATACACAGAGATGGCAAATAGAACAGATATAATGACTCAACAAAAGATATTACTGTTATCTTTTTGCAAGTTTTTATATAAAGCCTATCTGTTCTATATATCTCCATGAGGCAGTGGCTGTCCAACACACACCAATGTAATGGCAACAAGAAATTTGCAGATTTATTGCTTATAAGGCGTTTGACTTATTTGATTGATAAGCACCAAAAAGTGATAAATTGAATCATTATGTAATAACATATCCTCCCCTTCTCTGGTTGTCCAGTGATGCCATTCATGTATACATAGCTCAACCAGATTTGTTTGTGACACTAAAACATTCTTGTTTGATGGCTCTGTAGTGAACCAATGGTTTTACAGTTTGTTCACAGATTACCAGAGTAGATGACTACAGTTTCAGTGTAACAATTTTCCCAAACTCCCTGATTTGACACATCTGTTGTTGTTAGTAGTAATAGATAATACTAATGCTATTTTGAAGATTAGGTACTTCTAATACTTGTTGTTGCAGATGTGACAAGACACAACTTCCATTAAAGCATGTATATTTATTTTTCTTCCTCACCTCTTTGGCGGTCACGGAAAAACAGTGCGCATACGCCGGTTTTACACATGCGTCTCTTGCTCTCTGCCGTTGACAGCAGAAACAATGCATGTAGGGGGGGGCCCTGAGGCAGAGCCCTGGTGGACTCTGGGCCCCAGTCTGACCTTGTTTATATAACACTGTTCTCCTGTCCTTACTGTGAATCTGTGGGTTCTGGTAAATGCCAGAGGGGCTGCCATAAGATGACATAGACAGTCACTATTTTGTGGGCTCGTCGGGAGCTGGTTGGGCCGCTCTGTACTTGGAATGCCAGGGCCTATTTTGAATCCCAGTCTAGACCTGGCTTCTGTTGCTGGTACTTCCCCCTCTTTGTGCCAGGTGCATTCCTAAAAAGGCTTACAGTTGACCCTTTCTAACTACTGCCATGTTTCCCTTCTCCCTCTGACCTCTGAATTCCTGAAATGTCTTATTTTTTCTAACTTTACTAACTTTTTTCACACCCATAATCTGCAGGATTTAGTGCAATCTAATGTTTGATTTGTGCACTTCACTGAGACTGTCTTATGTAGAGTTTAAATGATCTCCAGCTTGCCAAGGCCAAAGGATACTACTATTATTATGCTGTTGGATTTATTCACTGTTTTGATACTCCTTCTGGCCCTTCTACACTGTTAACAATGACCATTGATGGCATACTCATTAACCATGTTGATCCAGAATCTTTCACTTTTCGTCTATCTTTCTCCAACCATATTTATAACACTGACAAATCCTGCCACTTTTTCCTTTATAATAGCATTGCCAAGATCTGCCCCTCTTTTTCTCAGGCAACTGCTAAGACACTATGAGGGGCATAATCTAATAGAAATTGGTGTCACTGTTACAATTCAGTATATTGTCAGCCTATGTATAAATGCAATTATGTGTACAATGCATATATATATACTCAGTGGTCTATGCATTTATTTTGCTGTCTAAGGTAAATTGAACCCTACATGTACATAATTAGTAGTGTTCTTAAATAACAACTATATGATGAAAGGTGGATAAAGGTGACTCACAAAGCACAAAACTTTGTTTCTGCAATTTCCCCTTTGTTTGAATGAAAGCTGATAGATTGCATGTGTGTCAACGTGTCAAGAACTACCCACTGTTGCTATTAAAAAAACCTCTAATTCTGCATGTCACTCTGTTATTCTGTCACTCTAAATGGTACTAACTCATATAACCAGACAGGTCTGCTTCAGTGGTCTAAATGAACCTTCCAGTTAGTTAAGTTGGAAGATTTTGGAACTATTTTGTTCTACTGAAAAAAACATTTTAATAAAACAAAGATTGCCTTAAGCTGCCTGTTTTTTGGCATGGAGCGTTGGCACTGGGCAGAAGCAGAGAGAGTGGAAATGTTCTGTGTTATAGATATATAAACAATATAAACAAATGCATTATGAGGTGCACATAAAACATGAAGCATGACAATTGAGTTCTGTATCTAAGAGGCAGAGGTTGCAAACAAAAAAATAAAAGTACCCTTATCTACAGGATGAAGTTCCTTATGTGGAATTGTTCTTCCCACAACGTTTCCACTTATGGCTAGAATTCCAATGACAAATTAGTGAGTGCTGAGGTAGTATAAAAAAGTTTATGCTTTTGTCCACTGCAGTTAATTTTGCACTTTTCTGCATACTCCCTTGAACAAGTCTGAAAACTACTAGAGACCACTATAAGTATTTTTTTTCATTGGACAGGACCTCTTAGAGCAAAGAATGATTCACTTTCAGCATAGGGAGGGTTCTTTATTTCAAATATGTAGTGAATAAATTTTCCTGGCACGAATGTGCGGCGAATGTTTTTTTGGGACAATCGTCCGAAAAGTCGACTGTGTCATAATTGGTGCGTGTCAACACTATTCGGACGCCCATTGACTTTAATGCCCGCGTCAGGTTGGATGCGGCGTCAATTTCCGATTTTCACGATTTTTCTTGAAAATGTCCGGTTTTTCACGATTTTTTTGTGAAACTTTCCGATTTCACGATTTTTCAGCAAATTTTTTGGCGAAGCAAAGTGGGAGAAATTCGCCCATCACTACAAATATGTTATTAACTTACTAGATGGATGGTGATGAGGGAATGATTGTTGGCATTAGAAAAGGTGGATGACTTTCTAGCAAAAATATATATGTAATATTTTACACAAGCTGGGGATTGTCCAGTATTTGTAGTACCTGGACAATGTTTTCTACATTAAATCAGAGGTGACTAATCAAGGGGATATTCTGATTATGGGGGGTCAGGAGACAATCTCTGCTTGCAATGTTTAGTGTTTTCCTCAAACATCTGTTAAAGATGTTATATTTTTTTAATTACTTTAACCCCTCAAACAGCTTTCAGTGATAATCCAGCAATTCTCACAATTACCTGCACCTGTGTTTGTCTTAAGGCCTATTTGTGCAGTTAGTCTGACAAGCTCTAAATTAAATATTTAATAGAGTCATGGACTGGATAATGAACAGGTCAAGGAAATATTGAGTTCCTTATTTCCTACAAGAGAGTTTCAGCACCCACTGCATTTAATTCAAGGTGAGTTCTTAAAGGAGGCACCTGTATACCAAGGATGGATAGTGGCCAGTAGGTACCTGCATCCCAAATACAGTATATATGCCTTTAGCACTAAGATGCAAAAGCTTTGTGGTCTTCTGTGTATTCTTTATATACAAATCTTATAAGAAAAATTATAATTTAAAGTTTATTCTTTTCTTGTTAATGTTTATTACTTAATTATTGAGGCTTTTTAGAATTTATCAATGACAATTTTCAGGCAACACTGGTATATCTGCACGTGTGCTCAATATTTGCATTGTGCTCTATCTGGCGTCTATATTTCATGTATATGTGCTTTGTTCAGTATATGGACTTAATATTGCATTTGTATTGTGTATTATTTATTATCTATTTTCTATAATCAGTCAGCACATGTGTATTGTTCATTATCTGCACTTCATATTCAGTTTGTGGGGATTGCTCATTAGAGGGCCTCATTATTGTTAGTGCATGTGCATTGTTCAACATATGGAATCCAGCTCAGTTTATATTTGTACCTTGTTTAGTATCTGTTCTTCAAATTAATTTTCATATGTGCATTGTTCAGTGTTCACCTCCAGATACAGTTTGTTTTTATGTATTGTTCCGATCAGTTATGTGTCATATAGCAGTCAACAGTGGCTAACCATGAAGAGAAAAAAAGAGTCATCACATTGAAATCACATATCTATTTTCCTTATACTTCTACAACATGAGCTGTGTGGGATTGGGAATGCGAGGCTGTAAGAAAATTAGATTATGGTTACAGACAGGGCAAGGAGATGTTTAACTGCAAAGTTTCCATTGGAGTGAGAATACACACTACAGAATATAGGTGAAAGACTTTCTCTCTGTGCATGTAAAGCTGCATTTTAAGTAACTGCTTAGATTCAAAGTTGGATTATATTGCAGATGTGCTGCTTATGGCTCTAGCACTGGGCCTTGTGAAGGTCCTAAATGTGAATGTCAACCCAAAACGCATATGTAATTTATCCAATACCACTAGAAATTACACTGGATATGTTAGGCAATGTCCTGTCTGGTTACAGATATTTGGAGTCTGCAATCTAGATGGGATCTGTAGTTGTGCCACCCTGCTCTTTAAAATGGATCAAGCAATAAATGAAGATTTGGGGCCATGTGTTCTCTTCCATCACCATCGTCTATCTGTGTGGTGCCCCAAGTATATATGAGGCCTGCTTTTACACCTGCTGTGTGCCCTGAAAGGAGGATGCAGTGCATTAAGTGGATTGGCCTTTTTACCTTAAGATCTGTATCTAAGCCACTATAAAATAATTAAACACAGTTTTGGACATATAACTTTTTCCTACTGTGGAAGAAGTATTTGATATATGAGATATATGAGATATTTTGAGTATACTTTACAATTAAATGATAAAGTTATATATAGATGAATGGATTCTTTTCATGGTGCAGAAGAAAAGTGATTCCGTGCCAGGGTTTTGCAGATCCAAGCATGCCTTTCCCTTGGAACTCTGCACTGCAAAGGTGGGGCTTCATAGATAATAGATGAATCTGTATGCCTGGCTAAGTCACTCCTGGCTGGCAGACTGCATGTAAAAAATATACTATAATATTTATATTTTCCCTGCTAATAGAACTCTTGGTATTTTCTATGATTTGTGATTGTGGTTCACATTGAATAAAGCATTGCTTAGCATTATTTTCCTATACAATCATTGTATTTAGCATATATTAGGTTTGGTTGGACACTCACTAATTCAGAGGACCAAAAGATTTGGGCTGGTGCCTAGCGGGGCCAAAAAAATAGATGGAATCTCAGTCTGAAGGTTAAGGTGACCTTTTATTTTATATTTACCATATATTTTGCATATCTATGTAAGCTTGTTTTGAGGTGGACGTCTCTTACCTTTGAGGGGCCTTGAAGGCAAAATGATTGAACGACACGGCACCAAGATTCTTAGTTTTAGTGCTAAGTCTTAGGGGGTTATTTACTAAAACTCAAACTAATCTAATTATTTTATTAAAACAAAGTCATCCAAACTCCTATCCATGTATTGAACTCATTTATCAATAGTTTTTTTCAAAAAAGTTGGAGCAAGTAAACTTTGTTACAAAATTTAACGTCAATTCGTATTGTACAATTAACGCTCTGAAAACTCTACTTTATCGGATGAGCACCCAGACTTTATCCGATTATCCAGCGCAGAACCCAATGTCAAGAAACAACTTCAGGGACATCTGCCATTGACTTATACATGACTTCGACAGGCTTGAGATGGAGTATTTTTGGATTTTGATATTTAGCAGCTTTGGGGTATAATAATGAAGTTTTTTTTTTCCACAAAAAAAAATAGAATTTTCTCCTTAAAGGGATTCTGTCATGAATTTTATGGTGCATTTTTTATTTCTTAATTATACTGTTTACATTGCAAATAATTCACTCTACAATATAAAATTAAATTCCTGAACCAGCAAGTGTATTTTTTAGTTGTAATATTGGTGTGTAGGCAGCCATCTCAGGTCATTTGCTTTCAGAAAGAGCCAGCACTTTAGGATGGAACTGCTTTCTGGCAAGCTGTTTCTCCTACTCAATGTAACTGAATGTGTCGCAGTGGGACCTGGCTTTTTCGATTGAAAAGGGGCATGCTGGCCCGAATCATATAGTGTTGGTGCATTACTAATTAAATGAAGTTTGCAGCATAGTTCTGCCCCTCTGCTTCCTTCAGTTGTATTTTTATTTTACTGAACAGTTGATGTGTCGACAGGAGCACAGGAGGATTGCTATAAGAGGACCAAATTTATTTGCCATGTCTGCAGTAGTTCAATTCAATTTTTTTTCTTTTGAGTGCTGTTCTTAGATCTACCAGGCAGCTGTTATCTTTTGTTAGGGAGCTGTTATCTGGTTACCTTCCAATTGTTGTTTTGTTAGGCTGCTGGGGGGGGAAAGGGAGGGGGTGGGATATCACTCCAACTTGCAGTACAGCAGTAAAGAGTGACTGAAGTTTATCAGAACACAAGCCACATGACTGGGGGCAGCTGGGAAACTGACAATATGTCTAGCCCCATGTCAGATTTCAAAATGAAATATAAAAAAATCTGTTAGCTCTTTTGAGAAACGGATTTCAGTGCAGAATTCTGATGTGACACTATCCCTTTAAAAAGCTCAACCAAATAAAATTGGAGGTTTAATAAATTGGCCTCTTAGTGTTAGCACACCAATGTCTCTCCCAAAATTAAACTAAAAAAATGGTACAGCAGAAGAACTGAAAATGGTGTAACATGAAAGTGGAACATTTTAAAATTTCCATAAGTGTTGTGCCCTCAAACTGTTGCCTTTTCACATAACCGACAGGCAGTTGTTTACCTTGCTAGCAGTTGTTCTGTTGTGCTTGTATTTTGCTTTCTATATGTTCGAGATGCAGTATGATATTGTAAGACTGGTCATGATAATTACCTGTCAACCGTTAGGAAATCTTAATCAAAAGATTAATGCACATAAACTGGGAAAGAAGTGTTGTATGTGGTAGGTAATGTATATTGCCAGATGTAATATCTGACCATTTAGTCTGTGGATTGGTTGGTCAGATGACCTGTAGGGATGGACGAATTTTTTCACCTTGTTTCACAGCGGAAATGACGTGAATGGCGTTGTGCATCATTTTGACACCCTTTAATGGGCCTCAGCGACATTCACCGGTGGCGAATTTTCTGCGAAACTAAGCAGAAACCTGTACTTAGCTCTTGTGTGCACACCATTAAAACAGAAGGGATTCAGGAGATATAACAAACATCTTGAAAAAAGTTCAGCAGGGAAATATTTTTCAGAGTACAGCTTGAACCAGGGGATATAATCTGAAGCTACAGCATTACTACATAAATATATGGAACAGATTCCCAACAGCTGTGCCAAGGACTAATATAGGATAGTAATTTAACATGCATGAAAGAGACAGAAGGCAATCTTGAGCATGTAGAACAGATACATTTCTGCAATAAGGCTGTGCAAACCTTCGCCTCAGGTGTATCATTTTTCATGAAAGCCAAATCTCTCCCCTGATACAGGAAAAATGTTGATTCTCTAAAGTTACATGTACTCCCATGGCACTTCTGTTTCAGGCATAAGAATGTATCATCTCTGCTAAAAGGTAACACAAAAAATTAAATTCTTGCAAAACTGCAATATTTATTATACAGATCAATTGCTGTCCAATTTCTTACATACAATACTTAATTAAATTTTATTAATATTGCTTAAGAGAGCAATGCATTTCGGAATTCCCTGCCTGAAGGGATTCAGCTTGGCACATACATTAGATATTTCAAGAAGGGGTTGGATGCCTTTTTTAGCAAGAAAATAGGTTATTGAACTTACAAGGAAGAAAGGCAGTCCTTTAGGTTTAAATGTTACCTCGTGGAGGATCGGAGGCGTGAATTACTGCTGCCAATTATTCAAAAGAAAGGAGAAAGATAGTAAGAGCCCCCGTACTCTCAAATGAATTAACTAACTTATCTAAATTATATAGTGAACCAATGAGTTGATAATTATAAAGTGCTTGTGCTAATAAAAAAGATTTGCTTGATTAATTAAATCCTTTTGATAGGCTTTAAGTAAATAATTAACAAAACAACAAGTTCAGAGAAGCATAGAGTTGCTTTTTCTGTGTATTAAAAATAGCCAGTGCCAACTCATAGTCTGGTCCAGGGAACCGCATTAAATTCCTTCATTCTCTGTTATTCATATGTTATTCATATGGCACTGGTGGATTTGTGGTTTTTTAGATTTTAGCTCTTAAAGAGATAGGGTATGTAATATACGAGACCACAGTCCTCAGTGTACTACTTTCTCCCCGTGTGGGGTCCCAGGGCTTAGAAAATAATAGGCAGCAGTTTCTTTGGGACTTCTCCACCTCTACACTATTTTCCTTTTCCTACTCAAATTTCCTTGAATGTTGGTCCTGGTTCCTTTTTCGTTAAACTATATTATTAATGAATTACCTTGTGATTTTATAATGCACTAGCACTTGCATAAATTAATCATTTTGAACCACACCCAGTCGGCAACTGAATAACAATTGAGCACTTGCACTTTATAACTTATTGGAATCTTGAATCTATCGCTTATAGATTAAGTACATAAATCAACAAGTTGGCACTGGCTATTTTTAATACACAGAAAAAGCAACTCTATGCGTCTCTGAACTTATTGTTTTGTTAATTATTTATTTAAAGCCTATCAAAAGGCTTTAATTAATCAAGCAAATCTTTTTTATTAGCACAACCAGGTTATTGAACTTACCACACAAATCTGGACTAGTTTGATAGGGGGTAAATATAATTTGATAAATATATTTTTAATATGTACAGTATTATTGATTATTACTTCAGTTACTAGATGGTGCTGTTAGACAGGAAATAAGGGGGAGAGCAGTGATCCACTTCCTCTTTGACTGATGTAAAAGAAATAATGAATGATGCCAAAGAGCCTCCAAGCTAACTTAGAGAGGTTCCAACGTGAGCTGGTCTGAGCCAGATCAGGTAAGATCTGTGGCACACATTTTAGGTAATAAGGTATATAGGTAGACCAGATAGTTCAGCAATTAAGTTTCCAATGAGTAGGCAGGAATGGGTCAGCACTCACTGGAGACCAGTATAGGTGCTAGAAATATCATGTGTCACAGACAGGATGCCCCAGAAGCTAGTGCTTAATCCTGTGCCAAAAACCTGGTAGCCAACAGAGCCACCTGACTGAATCAGAAAGGTAGTCAGCTTTTACAGCCAAATGGCCTGGAAGTCTTTATACTGTTTAATTAATAATTAACGGGACTTATGGTAACTAAAAGGAGCTTGAAAAACTGTACTAGTGACTTTGAATAAAGCTGTTAGTGTGTTCATCTGCAAGATTATGGGGGGGACTTCACAAAATTGGAGATAGTCCATTTTTGGAGTAGAAGTGGTGGTAAACTGGTGTAAAATATTTTCTCCATATTCACAAACAGAAATCCACCTAAATTTCCGACTCAATCGCCACTTTTACTTTTTTAGTGCAAGACAGACAGTTTACAGACAATTTTATGACTTTGTCTTCCAAACGACATAAAAATGGCGCAAAAATGACATTTTAAACAGCATTTTCTCCCGACATTTTAAAAATGGTAAAGCTCAGAGTAACTCTTCCCCATGTGACAGATCAGTTCTAAGAATATTTGCTTTGCTTTGGTTCCCCCAACTTTCATTTCACACCTCTTGTAGGTGCCCCATTGTGGAATTATCATATTAATAGGATTAATAGAGGTTAGCATTTTATAGCCAGGGCACACGTTTTTGACTAACCCTATAGGTGTGAAAGCGTCATTAACAAAACACGTAAAACACTGATTAAACCAAAAAAAGTGTATTTCTACAATTTTATATGTTACAAGTTTTTGACTCACACTTGCATTATTTTATTAGTTTTAGCTTAAAGAATGAGGCAATATTAGCAATTTTAGTGAAAATATCTAAACGAAAAGTAAAGCTTTCAAGGCAATTTTTTAGTTTCGGCAGCACTTGATCTAAGATAATAAAACATATTTCTGATACAAATCCCTATATTATGCAAAACAGCATTTCTTGTATTTAGACCCTTATATCTTGTTACAAAAGTGGAATAACCAAAACATGTAGGCAGATTTAGAAAGCCCAGGTTATCCTGAAAAAAATGATGTATTATTTTCCTAGGTAAAATAACCATCCCCCCCCCCCAGAAATTCCAATTTGATGGCTGACTGGCTGGTTTAGTAAGAGTTAAAGACAAATTCTGAAAAAATGTAATTAAAAAATCATGCAAAAGACAAAATCTGAAAAGAGTCTGTTTAGGGTCAGGCCACACAGTGCGTTTTAGGGAGATTTGGTCGTCTGGCGACTAATCACCTCGTGGTGGTTAGTCCAGAAACATAACCTATAAGTGGGACGGTGGAGCAGTTAAATGAGATGCTGCTCCACATGGTACACTGCATGGGAGCTGCAGCTGGAAGCTGATGATGGGTCAGAAGCAGTGAAAGAATTGACAGAGGAACCAGTTGCTGTGTCTAAAAGCCCAGGGGTGGAGACAGGAGTAGGGCCCCCCGCATGTGATTTAAAGGTGACAAGTGGGTTACTAAAGCAGGGGTCAACCATGGCTGGGGAAGAGGTTGGCCAAGTGCCTCTGCAAGTATGTTGCACTAGACTGGATCACCACCCCCAACACTATAGAGCAGGCCCGGACTGGCAATCTGTGGGTTCTGGCAAATGCCAGAGGGGCTGCTATCAGGTGCCATAGAAAGTCACTATTTAGTGGGCTGCTGGGACCTGTTTGGGCCTCTTTGTAATGGGAATGCCTGAGCCTATTTTGACTCCCAGTCCAGACCTGCTATAGAGGTCGTTTGCAGTGAAAAACACAAAAGACACTGTCCAGAGTGTTGCTGTGTTAATGTGTTATTTTAGCACTTTTTTTTACTAACAGGTATGTTTGGTGGTATGAGTATGTAATGTTTAATTGTAGTCTTAATAACTGTTGACTGTTTTTGTCTTGACCTTTCCATCTTGTTTACAGCAAGCCATGATACCCTGGCAGAGCTCTTAGAGGTTGATGAAGAGAATGTGAAATGTGTAAAATGTTATTGGCTATAACTTGATACTTGAACTTAAATATGTAAGCTATATGCTATGTTGATTAGTTGGCATTATTACTCCAGTTACTAGATGGAGCAATAAGGCAGGGAAAACTTCTTGAGAGGCTTTAGAGCAGGTTCTCCTCTGTGTCACTCAGGAAAGCATTTCCATAGCTAGTCTATATAAGGGGTGAGCAGTGGACCACTTTTTCCTTTGCTGATGTAAAGAAGATAAGAGTGAATGATGTCTCTGAGGCATCTACTTCAGAGATATGCCAGGGTAAGCGGGATAGTTAGGTTAGTTAGTGGTCAGATCTGTGTAGCTCACTGTAGGTAGTAAGAGATAGATGTAGACAAGCGAGTTGAGCATTAGAAACAATTAGCAGTTCTCAATAGGGATAGCTCAAAACATTCAGTCCTCTTCCTTCTTCCTTCTCTATATAGTCTCCATTGTATCAAAAGCAGATTATCCAATAATGATCAGTGCCATAAGCCTGGCAAGGGCTACAAAAAAAAGGAAATAATAGAAATTAATATATAGTGTAGTATTTATGTTTTTAAACGTAATCACGTACATACTTAAAGTGATTTGTGTCACCAGACTTTTGGGTTAAGTTTCCCTTTAAACACACAGACTATGAACATTGGTGTATAAGGATTAGTTAAAGTTTTACCACAACGTGCTTTTTCACCAATTTGTACGGCAGGAGTGCCTACTTACAGACTTAATTTCTCCCAGTGCCTTTCAAAGATTAGTCTTTCTTGCTGCCAATCAGCTTCCTCAGAGGTGTGCTTTCACTCTGTGGATGGAGTGGAACCATGCCTCTAAGGAAGCTGATTGGAGGCGAAAAGCATCAGGCGAGAGTGTCACTTCTGCTGCAGGGATGCGAGTGGGGGGATTGCTGGCTATCCAATCACCACAAGCGAGACATCCCAACATCTAACTGTGAAGAAATCATTTTTTAGCACAATTGTAAGAGCATTACTTTTTAGCAAATAAACGGTTTTACACTATGGGCAATGTGCCTCTCTCCTCTTAACTTCATTAATAGATTGCCACGTGAGAACATTTTACAGCAATCCAGACTAATCTTTGAAAAGAGGAGAGAAATTGGTGAAAAGCACATTGTGGAGACAAAATTTTAACTATTCCTTATAAGCCAATATTCATGGTCTGTGTGTTTAAAGGGCGACTTAACGCAGGAGTCTGGTGAGACACTTAACTTTAAGTAGCACAAATGACATTCAAGTTCAAACATAAAAAATACACTTTATGATATTTTGTATTATTTCTCTTTTTTTGTTGTACTCCTTTAAAGCTAGTTGAGCAGCTGCGATGAGGACGAAGGAGGGGTTTATCACCCCAGCAGTACCTTTTCAGAAAGGGATTCAGATGTTAGGTCTTGTTGCACAAGTCCAACAAAGGTCTTGTGCCAAAGAGCGGGCACCCCTAACACTAGTTCTTCATCTTGTGCCAGAAACCTGGGAGACAGCAGAACCATCTGATCTGAAAGAAGAGAATCAGGAAGGTAGGCAGCATTAGAGCCAAATGGAATGAAAACCTTGTACTGTTTAATATTATTATTAACAGGAATTGTATCAACTACTAAGAACTGAAGAAGCTATACTAGTGACAGGGCCTGCCATTCCACAAATGCCTTCCCTTATACCGACAGTCATCTTTTTTCTTTTTAATTTAAGAAAAATAATGTTAACTCCATTGGGTCATTTCAGCACAACCTCGCAGCCTTGCAATCCCCACAGATTGAAGCTTTTAGAGGTTGGTCAATGACAAGGGGGACTATGAATGCTAAACTTCTGGAGTCCACCCCTAGCAGCAATGTCTGGCTCACTTCTGAGAAGGTGCAACTATGTGCTCTGGTATCATGCCAGCAGTGATAGGTTTTTTGGTTCAATAGTAATGGTAAACTTCAGTGTTTGATTTCACTAGTTCTAGTTTCATAATTTGTTGATACTAGAGGCTGCAGTTGTTTGTCTCTGGGCTGCATTGGGAGTAGAAGCTACCAGTGCTAAATTCTCTATTGCATTAGTGCCAACAAATACAAGTGTTTGACTCTGTGCTGTGTTAGTATTGGAGGCTGCCAGTACTCAACACTGAGTACTTTAAGTTATATGCTTAAAATGTATTTCCTGAGTGCAAGGAAACTCACCAGACTATGTGTGTGCCTCTACTGTATGTTCTTTGTACTACAGCTCTCTGTTGCATCAATGTGAGAGCGTTCCAGGCTGTCTGTGCTACACTGATATTAGAGCATAATAGTTGTGTGAGATCTTGACTATACCTAGTTCTGTGGTGCATTAATATTAGAAGGTGCTACTCATAATCTCCCTGCTACATAATAATGGTTGTGCTGTATTAGTTATTGGACCAGATCTATTCAGTCTCTTTACAAGTATACTTTTATCCACTTTGCAGCTCTGACCACTGATATGATACTCCTTGCATGAAGGCAGAATGAATTGTTCCCAGGCAGACACCTAATATATTTATTTGTGTTTGTTTCTGAAAGGATGAAGAGCTAAGTAGACAGGAAATCCTGACGGCTATCTGACAGTTAATTGCTGATTCATCGGGTGAGATGGAGCACGGCAGTTTTCCGACCCTCTCATCGGTAGTCTGATTGCTGTTGCAGGCTAGTTACCATGGAAATCGGACGGCTGAGGTTTCTGATCCCCTCTTTTCCTTGCTGCGTGACTCTCACATAAACATGTCGAGCCCCCCCCTTACTGCTCATCTTCTCCAAAAACACTAAACAGAATATTAGAAGAGGTCCCATTCCCTTTTCTAGCCCCAACCCCAGAGGCTGGAAACCATTTTATAGTTTTTTAAGATATATATATATATATATACTTTTGTAATCTGCTCAGATGTTTTTAATAAAAATTGCTTAAGAAGAACAGGCTCCAGTGCTGCAGATTTCTGTATGCAGAGAACTGGGTCATGTCATATGAAACGACAGATTCTTTGTCTAACAGCTTTATTCAGTGCACACCCCAGTGCTTAGAATATATTCCTGTCTTTTCCAAGGAGAGTAACCAATGCAGGGCACACAGAGCTTACATCAAGGGAATAGACAGAAGCCGGTAGATTGGGGCTGGATGATACTGATCCAGATCTGTATTATGTACCTTAATTAACTTGATCAATTATGATGGCCTCAAGTATTTATGCATGGGCAGCTTAAAGTTTTCATTACGTGCTACCAGAAGGCTGATTTACAAATGTGGGTGCATGTGCAAAAATAGGTGCAAACATTCCAAAGTCTTCCATGCAGGTAAGTTTCCTTACATCAGCTATTCACAGGCTCCTCCAGGTTGCACAAACAATTTTCAACAAATTATTTCACATGGAGTTCAGACCTTAAACTGTGGAACAAGACCAGGGTGTAAGTAGCTCCCCATCTTCTTTTCTGCTGATTCACTGCACATGCTCTGTGCTGCTGTCACTTATTGAGCTTAGGGACAACTCAAAATATACAGTACACATAGAATATAAATGTCACAGTATAAAGCTGATTAGTAATTAATACAAATAATTACTACACGGCAGCACAGAAACCAGGGCAATTAGCATCAGAATTTAATAATCAGTCCTGTAGTTTCAGCATATATTATAGACAACCTTATTTTTTGTTTGATAATTTGCGATGACCCCTAAACTTAGATTCTCAACAGCTGCTCAGAGCCCACTGAGCATGTGAGTGTCACAGACACTTTCCAAGATGGTGACCCCCTGTGACAAGTTTGGATCATTGCTGCTATTGAGAAGCTGAAACTTTAGGCTGGTACAATAAGTTCAGTATATAAAATATGGCATTTTAAACCATATTAATTTGTATGGTTTAGTTCTCCTTTAAAGCATTTTAAATATAATATCCATAGTCACAACCCAAATGCAATGGCAGTGACTGTCCACTGCAGACAAATCCCATTCTTGATAGGATCACTTTATAGATTGGCTACTCCAATCTGTTTGCGAGTAGCCACTCTCTGTATTACACTATATTTTATTACTTGTGCTTGAGGTTACTTTGGCATTTGGTGGTGGATCACAGATTGTGAAGTCTTCTTTGGTGACACTATAACACAATATAACACAAAAATGACTTAAGACATATACATTTACAAGGTATATTATGCATTTTACTGTTTAAAAACTATTCCCAAGTGGTTTTTTACACCCAATTTTATCTCCTGAGATAAGGAATGTGCAGTTTTTAGTGCTATAAATATTAGATACTATTAATAATATTCCTGACAGCTTACTTGAATTGGGAAAAGCTTTCTGCCACCTTATTCACTTTAAATAGGAATCACCTCCAAGTGCCCAGTGCAGTCAAGGGACCGCTGCTTTTTACTAGAGTGTCACATTTTTGACAATAAGGGCTTGTCACTTACTGATCCAGGATATTTCAGGTGATTTATGGACCTTGCCCCCGCTCAGAGAGTTACAATACACTCAGAGTTGCCCTGTGTGCCATTACCCTTTGGGAAATTGCTTGAAAGAACGTTTTGACCTTTGTGATTTTCTTCCCTAAAACCATGTGTCAAAACACTTTAAAGCACTCTTCATTGCCCCTATGAGAAACATGTTAAAATGCTAGCTCAGGCTATTATCATGTAATTCTTGCTTGAAATCAGAAACATTCCCAGCAGGTAATTTTTTTTCAATCCATAAATGGCCACTATAATGTTGTCCAAGTCCATTTTCCTCCCCTCCACTTATGCTCTCATGTTAGTGAAGATATATCTGACATCTACAAGCATCATGTTACTTTATTCAACTACACATTTTGGCGCTTTCGTAAAATACATTGTTTAGATACCAAGCTTGCCATCATTATTGAATAAAACATCAGTGATCCTTTTGCTGAACCCTGATGTCTTGCCATACAAGTCTTGTCCATTTCAAATATGTTCCAGAAACAGTTCCCTTTAGATCTCATTGTGACACTCACAACCACAGCATGCATGTGGGAGTTAATATTTTAAAGAACACAGAAATGTAATATAGGGCATACTAATGTATATACTGAGTCGTATAACGGTATAAGTCCTTATCAAGTATGCACCATTAACAACCACTCTCTAGCTCTATTTATAGCTCTTTATGACACTAACAACCACACAAAATGTAAGAGTTACAATAAAATGTTAAAAAATGCAAACGGTATAATGTAGAGTACATATATTTATACATGTATAAGACCAGAATGCTAGGGACCTGGGGTTTTTCTGGATAAGGGTTTTTTCCATAATTTGGATCTCCGTACCTAAAATCTGCTGAAAAAATAATTTAAATGGGAACTATCATGACAGTGAAAATTGAATATAAGCGTCTGAAATAAGAAACTTTCTAAAAACAATCAATTAACAATTCTGTACCGTTTCTGCGATAATCACTTTATCTTCATTATTCCTCTCTCAGCATCTGTTTCTCTTCATTTTGCCTTCATTCAGGAGTTGGGTGTCAGATGAATGATACAATATATCTTATAGAGGGGCCTCTTTTTCCCAGAAGTTGTATTAGAGCTCAATCTATTAAAATCACCAGAAATCCTGTCTCTCTACATTCAGAATTCAAAAGGTAGTTATTTTGTTAGATTTTGTTTGTAGTGGAATCAGTTATTTGAGTGACACCCAACTGCTGCATGAAGACAGAATGAAGGGACACAGATGTTGAGAGAGGGATAGTGAAGATAAACTTGATTATTTCAGAAACAATGCAGAATTTTTAATTGATTGTATCTAGAAAGTGTTTTACTTCAGTAGGAGGAAGCTTATATTAAATGTTCATTTTCGCGATAGTTCCCCATTAAACATTAAATAAACCCCATAGGATTGTTTCCAACCCATAAAGCAGGGGTCGCCAACCTTTTTTTAACACGTGAGCCACATTCAAATGTAAAAAGAGTCAGGGAGAAACACAAGCATGAAAAAGTCCCTTGGGGTGCCAAATAAGGGCTGTGATTGGCTATTTGGTAGCCCCTATGTGGACTGGCAGCCTACAGGAGGCTCTGCTTGGCACTATACTCGGCTTTTATCTAATTAAAACTTGCTTCCAAGCCTATAAGCACCTGGTTTGAGGACACGGAGTGCAACATCTGTGGTGCTTATACAAATGAGTTTAAGCTTACTGTTGTGTAATGGCTGCATGAGAGCCTGCTAATAAAAGCACTGTTATACTCTACTCATCCTCGGCTACCAAAACATAACAACATCCAAGGGGTTAGGGAGCAACATGTTGCACACGAGCTACTGGTTGGGGATCACTGCCATAAGGTGTAATTATATCTTAGTTTGGATCAAGTACTAGGTACACTGTACTGTTTTAATTCAGAGAAAAAAGGCACGTGTTTTAAAATTTTGAATTATTTGATTAAAATGGAGTCTATAGGAGATGACCTAAACCTGTACTGAGTGGTATAACCAGCATTTAAATGGTACCTGCTAATGCTTTAGAAGATTTTGTAGACCCCATAACACAAATGGGCACCATCCATAAATAAGCTACTAACATGTATTTTTGAAAAAATAACTTAATGGCTTAATTAAGTTATCTTTTCAAGAATACATGTTAGTTACAAAACCATATTTTTAAAAAAGAGTTTAGGAGTACTTATTGTCATACAATTACACTATAACCACCCCCATTATTTGTAGTTTGATGTTCCCTACCTTAAAACACCTTATGCTGCTTTTATAAACAACTGAATTATCCCTTTTCGCACCTGTACCTTATGACATGTTATATTATTTCTGACAGGGCAGTATTTGTTGACAAAAACAAGCCCCCCACTTCAATACTGACAATATATAATGTAATATGTACAAATTTTAGAAATAATAAAAATTAGAATACCTTCATATAAAATGCAAGTATCCTTGGGTCATGCATAAAATAAGCAAAATAAGCATAATTAAAAAATATAGGGGTTGTGTATTCTGTCAATTATTTTAATGAAGTAATACAATACTGTATTTAATTATAAAGCACAGTTTTATATGAAGCACAGCTTTATTATAAGATTGTTATTCTGCTTTTATCCTTCCTACCACCCTCCAATGTAATTAAAATAGTTCATGAGTTCTGTATAAGCAAATCCTCCTCTTCCACCAAAGAAATCTCGTGTTTTTGGTTTTCAGAAGGTGTAACTGAGAATTACAACATTGATTAACTGCATTCTCATTGTGCCACAAAAGAACCAAAAAGTTTCAGAATGAAAAGTTTTTTCAATTTTACTTTCTGTTTAGTGCATGAATTAGAAAAAAATCTTAGATATGTCTTAATTGAGCCAATAGGCACAGAGTTTTGATAACAGAAGACCTATTCCTTGAACTCATTTTGAACATAGGGCTATATTTCTCATATAAGCATACCAACTGAGTGATTCATGGCAGGTAACTCTGAGTATCACAATAAGGGATAATGTATCTCCTACTGTAATGATTAAGATATTAGAAGTTACTGAGAAGTTCTGTAACAATATAAAGGCACAAGGCTGTTGGCTCATTAGTCGCCAGTGATTGATCTTCTCTATCGTCCTTTTTGAATGCTTCCCCAGCGGATAAAATGTGAACTGACATTGGGAAACATATGCAGCACAAAGTTGCACTTGTGGTTACTTCAGAAAGTAGTGGTGCTGCATATGTATGAAGACATAACTGTGGTTAAGTACCAGTCCCTATCTTCCATATACTGTTTACTGTTCTGACACCATGCCAGGTATCTACGTGCACCACCAATATACCTGTGTAAAGCAGGTAGGCACAAGTAATTCTCATGATTCACTTTTTAAATAAAATGGAAAGCATATGTTCATATAAATACAGGTTTCAATGGCACTTCACAGCTTGAGGAAGTAGCGCTAGAAGCATTCATTTAAAAGTAAACTTCACATTAGTAAAATCTGAGTGCCCCAGTCTTGATTTATTCATATTCTGAACAAGATTACTGTGAGTGCAATGAATTTGAAACAAAAGAACATTAACATTATTATAATCTTTATAATAAAACAGTATAATGCTTTTTACTGAACTCTGAAAGCTGTTGCTTTGCGCTTAACTTCCCCTTATTCTATTTTGGCTGAGGCTAGAATTCACTTAATGGATTGTTTACATTTTAACACAATGACATTTCTCTCCGTGTCTCCTTTCCCTGTCTCATTCTCCCTATTATTAGATAGATAAGCGACTTAATCCTTCCCTACGTTATGATTTTTCTTAAAGTTACTTTTAGCAGTGACTCTGTGCGGCATCCTTCTTAATAATAGTTTAGTCTTACTTAGTTGTGTTGTGGTAACTGTTTTTATTGCCAGGTAGCTGAATTATATAGACTGCTACACACACAGCTTCATGTGAGGAGGTATTATCTACACCTTAAAGGAAAACTATACCCCCAAAATGAATACTTAAGCAACAGATAGTTTATATCAAATTGAATGACATATTAAAGAATCTTACCAAACTGGAATATATATTTACATAAATATTGCCCTTTTACATCTCTTGCCTTGAACCACCATTTCATGACTCTATCTGTGCTGCCTCAGAGATCACCTGACCAGAAATACTACAACACTAACTGTAACAGGAAGAAGTGAGGAAGCAAAAGGCAGAACTCTGTCTGTTAATTGGCTCATGTGACCTTACATGTGGTTTGTATGTGTGCACAGTGAATCTTACGATCTCAGGGGGCGGCCCTTATTTTTTAAAATGGCAATTTTCTATTTATGATTACCCAATGGCACATACTACTAAAAAAGTATATTATTATGATAATGGTTCATTTACATGAAGCAGGATTTTACATATGAGCTGTTTTACTCAGTATCTTTTAACAGAGACCTACATTGTTTGGGGGGTATAGTTTTCCTTTAATGAAGGTTTGCACCTTTGTATATGAAGCAGCTCCAGGGAAACATATTACTCCTTTATTGATGACAATCAGAGTCCATTACCACCACCTTTACCACAGCTGTAACACAGTGCTCAACCTGCCCTCCCAGTATTTAATCTCAGATGTAGGCCCTAAGAACACAGGTCAGACAGTGGTTTCTTGATTTTCCAATGGTGATCACCTGTCTGGAACACCACCACTGGTGGAACACTTTTCCTGCCCTCTAGATTATTTTTGGCTTCTACTCCCAGTTGTCCAGCCATTGTAGTGCACACACACACACTGGGCCCGAACAGAGATGGTTTACAAGGGATCCTAGACTTAGTACTGTCGACTCTGTGTTGACATCTATCAGGGTATTGTCCCTTTCTACTTCTAGTCATGCCTCTTGCCATCAAAAACAGAATCTTGCCTATTGCTAGCTGAGTTCAACATAGGCAATAATAAAGATGCATCTGTCCTTGTTGCATATGTGTATAGTGAAACTGGAAAAAGGCATATATAAAATAACCTTTTGATTAATATATTTAATTTGTTGGCCATTCTGCTGTACAAGAACTATCTGCTCTCTGTTGTTCAGACATACATTATATCTGCCCAAGACAGCTTTCTTTCCCAAAGTCCCATTGCCCTAAGTTTAGACTCTCATCTGTCATGTGAAATAGTTCCATAAGGTTTGTTTGCCCTATCCTGATCTTGCTTAATACTTCCCCGTCTTAGAAACTCATAATACAACCATATTGACCCTTGGTAATTAATTTATTGTCTATAAAGTATTTCTCAGCAGCATCTGTTAATAGTGCTTTGAAATATTCTACCATGCTATTACTGTTGTTAAGTGTCTCTCTTCATTAAATTCTCATTTGCAAACATATTCCCTTTTAAAAGAGTGGCCTGATTGGATTCATAAAAGTATTTTGTCACTGACACTGGTTAAAAGGGGTCCATAATTATTATTAAAAAAATGAATGAATCATGCTAGGCCCCTCGTATTAATTCACTAAAAGCTCTACACCATGCCTTAGTACACATGCTATTGGGTCTCTTATATAAACAATATCCTTTTTCCATTGTTATAAACTGTTTTGCTATTATCAGCTTCTAAACAGTTGTGTAGCTCTTGTCATTCATTCTCACTTGCTCACATCTAGACCTAAGTAGCATTGGAGTGGGCTAGCAAGAGCCCACCAGTAACACTGTGAGTTCATTAATATACTGTATATTCATTATAATATATATGCATAATCCTTGTCATATACCATTCTTGCTCCTTCAATAATTTTGTTGTCCTTTCTCTCTATGTATCTTTTCCATCCTACTACCTCCTTCTCTGCCCTTCTGCCATTTTTGTTCTATCTATTTTAGTTTTTCTATTTTACTTGCTCTGTCTTTGTTCTCATCAACCCTAACCTAATATTGTACTTAGCTGTCTTGGCTATATCTTTGTATGAAGTACCCAGCATCAGACTGGGGACTCAGGCCCCCCCCTCCTCTGGGCCCCTCCGCCCCCTTCATACTTTTTTTCTTCTCAGGGCCATGACCGGGGCCAAGGAGGGAGGTTAGGGGCAGTAGCAATAGGTCCAGGCAGGGAGCAGCCCAGTCAGAACCTGATTGTACCAAGGGTACAACTAGGGGTAGAGGATCATAGGTTCCTTACCCTAGTTCCCTGCTGTCTGCTTGCATTTCTTTTAGGACTAGGGATGTAGCGAACTGCCGAGTATGTGTTCGCGAACGCCGTTCGCGAACACCGGCAAAAAATTCGAACAGTTCGCGAACAGTTCGCGAACTTCGAACATCCGAAAATCGTTCGAACGATCGAAGGATTTTAATCGTTCGATCGAACGATTTTCGTTCGAATCGAACGATCTAAGCCATTCGATCGAATGATTTCATTCAATCCAATGGCTTCGATCGTTCGATTCGAACGAAAATCGTTCGATTTTAGCGATTGAATGGTCGAACGATTTTGACGCGAACGCCTATTGGCGAACGTCGCGCGACGTTCGCGAACTTGCGGCGGACGCGAACAGTCGAAGTTCGCGCGAACTAGTTCGCCGGCGAACAGTTCGCTACATCCCTATTTAGGACAACCAACTACTATGCCTTAGCTTCCCCTGCCTGTGACATCACCCAGTCTGGTTACAGACAGGGGAGTAGTCCAATTGGCTGGACAAGTGAACCAACTCCAGGGTACATCTGGGAAAAAAGAATGACCCAGAGGAAGTCTGGCTTTGACACCCAAGTTACAGGGTGGACCACCAGATGAGGTGAGGCCTGAAGCTCCAACTACACCAAGAGTCCACCATTCTGTTGCCAAGCTGCAAGATACCTAGAGGTGGTCAATGATACTGTGGAGAGTGTCAGGGTTGCAAAGCTGCCTGTGAACTCCAATGTTCCAGCCCCTGCGAACACCCCAGTGAGAAACCCACCAAGGCGAGAATACTGGCAGATACTGTGCAAAGACGAGTCTTCCATGTGTGCCTGCTATGTGAGCACAACTAGTTTTTCCAAGAAGTAGTTGTGGGAAGATAGCAATACCTGAGATAGTAGAGCTATTAAATGGGACTTTGTGCCAGGAAATAAAAGGTGCCTTTATTATCCCCATCCGAGCTAAAATGTAGGACGTCTACCGTAAATGTTATTCAATCAGCTTATATTTTATTATGAAGACTCCTGCATGTCCAGATTGTAGGAGTTTTAATTGTTTGGATGCCCACTGCATGCACAACTCTGTGTGTGTGTGTTTACATCCCAGTGGGACCTCCTGAGGCTTATCCCTTAGTGTCCATTAGTTGATGGCACTTTTCTGTTAAATCCCAGTTTTTCCAGTTCCTCCCATTCAGATTTCCTGCAGAGAGTTCCAGGCCCGACTGCAAGCAGGCAGGCCTGGACTGGCAATCTGTGGGTTCTGGCAAATGCCAGAGGGGCTGCTATAAGGACCCATAGAAAATCAGTATTTAGTGGGCTGGTGGGGGCCTCTATGTGGACTGATTGGGCTTCTGTGTACCTGAAATGCCTATTTTAATTCTCAGTCCGGACCTGCAAGCAGGTAAGCATCCAATGTGTCCCATGTATAATCCTATTCAAAGAGAATGTGCTAAGAAAGCAATACACCTGCATTATACCATTTACATACAATGAAAGCTTTTTTGAGTAGTTAAGTTCACCATGTCATTACCAAATACCAAGTCAGGTAAACTGAGAGTTAATTCCACAATAAAGCAATACAGAGCTCATGATGATGTGTCACCTCACTATGTCAACTGTATTCCAGATGTCTGCTGTTATAAAGGCTTAACTATTTATGGAATTTGGCTGGATGTCCTCTGAATTTTTGTCCAGCAGCTGACATAGATGACTATACCTGCCTTATCAAGCTACCTTGAGGAAGTTCAGGACTGTACATCTCTAGGTTGACCCATAACCCACCACATGCAAGGAATTGGATCACAAGTGTGCTGATTTTTTATACCAATTTTGGAGAAATTGCGCAAGAAGTTGTTTGCCTAGATCAATCATTTCTGTCAGCAAAACATTGATAGATGATTGCACAAAAAAGCATCTATGTGGAATTTTACAAACAAATCTGTTTGTGTTATATTAGTGATTTGTAGAAAGCCACAACAAAGGGTTGCACTAATCTCCAGATATGCTGCAGAGCTTTGTGCCCCCCCCCCCAAGGTTATTGGCAGAGTTCCCAGGAAGGTGGGTTTGTGGATTTGCTTTGGCCGTGCAGCATTGCCAACTGTATCCAGGTTTCCTCTGACCCATAAAATGTTCTGTTTTTTCTTTTTAAATTATTCATGGTTCTGTGCAGCTTTGCTTTAAAAATTAATCATTTTGTTTTTGAATTTAGACAGATTTTAGGCTTAATGGATATTAAATGATTCCATTTAATATCAAGCTTATTTTAAGGACCTCAAATGATTGTTGCAGAATGTCTTAGATAAAAAAATGTTTATAAGACGCGGCCCATAGGTAAGTGAAAATGCTTGTGTGCATGCACAGTGTTGAGGTTACCCAAGTATTTACCTCTCAGTATAGCTTTAAAGACCTGTCAACCAGACATGAATATTTGGTTAAAGTCCTTTTCAAATTAAACACAAAACCCAAGTTCTATTTTTATGATAACATCCATACTAAAGGTATTTGAAAATCTCAGCTGTCATCTATTATATATCGCCTGCCCCGGCTTTGTCCCTCATTCTGTTCTTCCTAGATGTTGCTGTGATTCTCATATTCCCCCTCCCTCCTCAATGTCTAATTGTGTTGCCAGTGCATGGGCATGGGCAGCAGGTTCTCCCATTCTGGGAAAATTTTTTTTAGCTTGATGCAAAGGTTCCTCAAAGGATCAGTAACATCAATTTTTTTTATTAAAAACAGAAAGACATATTAAACTTTTAAATCGCTAAGTCTTTATTAAAAAATAAATTACAGAAACTCCGCTTGCGCTCCTCTATACATAAGGCATCACTTTGACGATCCACCATTCGGCACTTGATTTCTCCTCCCTGGCTATTTCCTATAAGGAAAGCAGGGAGGAGAAATCGAGCATCGCATGATGGACCGCCTTTTCTGAAGAGGAGCACAAGCGGAGTTTTGGTAAGTTATTTCTTAATAAAGACTTAGAGATTTAAAAGTTTAATATGTCTTTGTTTTTTTTTTTTCATTTTTTGATGGTAGTGGTCCTTTTAGAACAATGTTCACAAATGGCTACTGCCTGCTTGCTTTGATTGCGTAAATCCAAGACAGAAGGAACAAGCTTTAAATTATTTTTATAGTCCCTATATCTGGGCCAGTGCTTTAGAAATGTTTTATTTGTATTCTTGTTATGAGCTTAAACGGTGGATTACAAGTGTTGGAATAAAAACTGTTTAACCCCAACAAAACGTTAAGAAACCCCTCTAAGCTAACCACAGTATGTAGTCACTCTACTAACTGAAGTGCTTGACAAATCTTTACCTTTATCTTCTTCTATTACACCAATTTCCACTTGTGTCACGTGTATCATCTTTTCTTTGTTATCCATCTCTCTCTACCTGTTACTTGTGTTCTTTCCCTAATTACATGTAGGTGCCACTCCTCCTGTTGTTCATGTGCCTCTCCAACCTCCCCCAATTCTTTGATTCCCCCACCCATCTACTCACCCATCTACTCACACTCTGACTTGTCAAACCTCTTTGCTGTCCATCTACCCCAGCTATCAATTCAAATTGTCTCCATAATGTCACTGTACTTAACCCCACTTATTCTGTGTACTCTTTCATGCTTTAATAGCTCACCCACCTATTTCCCCTTACTTCTCTGACCTCTCCTTCTTTATCTTGTGCCCTTTCTTACCCATCTATCAATTCTCCTGCTCTACCGACCCGCTTTTGTGCTACACCTGCAGTCATTATCCAGCTGCTACCCCCTCCTCCTCCCACTTAGAATGTGTTCTCTCCCACCCACTGCATTCTCTCCTACCCATCTTCTGTTGTCCTTCACCCTTCCCTACCTAACTTTTACTTCTATTAAACCTCCTCCTCCTCCTATTCCAATTATGATCTGGTCCCACCTCGCCCCTGCAGTCCCCCTCCCTCTCCTACCTGCCTATTTTCTCAATTCTTCCACCCCCACCTATTCCCATGATGAGCTTCCCCAGCACTCCTCTGCTCTCCTCCTCCTCCTCCTTCTAATGCTACCTGCCCATGACCTCAATTCTTCCATCTCTACTTACTGCTACGCAGAGATGCCCCTCATTTCCTTACAGTTTTCTCCCCATCATCAATCAATGCCTTTACTTTTGTGTCTCTTTCTAATGGACTGATTCAGATGTTCCCTTCCAGTTTAATGCCCAGTTACATACATTCGTTCTTTGAAGACAATGAGAATTCTTGTTTTTATTAGGTGGTAGAAAATAATGGCACTTGATTTGGCAATGTTACATATGGTATGGCCACATCAAGAAATGATTGCTGTCAGGTTTGTCAGGAGTACAATTTACCCACCACAATTAACATGGATGTCGTTGCATAGATAACTACTCCATAACAGATCTGTAGAATGTTTTCCCATTAATTTAGTCTTTATAACAGAGCTGCAGACCATTTGCTCCCTCTTTCATTTGCTCAGTATTTATCAGTTTTTTCTGCTGTTATTATTACCTTGTTTTCATGGATATTTTAACCACTTCTATTTGAAATCATCTTTCCTTATGCGGTACTCCTTGCCTGGCTGATTTGCTTAGTATAACTCCATAACCCTTTCCTCCTATCACAGCTTTGCCAAACAGCTGGAGCTTAACCCTTTCTTAATGAACCATCTATTTATTTCCTTAGATAAATCTCTTTTTCTGCCTGAAGACTCCTGTCTCCCATATATACGGAGAAATGGCACAATTCTGCCCAGTAGGATTCTCACAGCAGTAATAAAGCAGAGTTCTTAATTACTGAGCCGGCATAACGAGATCACCACATCTGTGCTTTCGGGTAATGGGAGGTGATAGAATTTAGGGCAATTAATGCAATTTCGACAAAACAGAGACTTTTACACCGACAATCTGCACAATCTGTTCAAATATAACCATTACATAAAAGATCTTTGTACCCAGCTTGGCATCCACTGGTGCTCTTGGCATTAGGTGATATGTTATGTGTGGGGTAGGCTGCAGCTCTTCACAAAGCTCGTTTATAACTCTCCTCTGACCTACCAGGGATATATGCAGCTGCAGCCTATTTAAGTAATTGCAGTGGGTTTTAACTCTGTAATGCCAATTCTGCCACATAGACAAATCTGGATTATCACTAAAATACTGCCTTGTGAACAATCTTTGATCATTGAAATATCCAGTCCTCCCTAAAGAGGCTTCAAAAGGGTCTGGAGAGCCATTCCTTGGGTGGCTGAGGATATTGGGAGTTGCAGTCCAGCAGTAGCTGATTATATCTATTAGCTGAAATGTGTTCATCCATTCCATACTTGTGGATGCCAAGTTCCTTAAGATCTTTGCCTTCCTCTGCCATCTACAGCATACAGTGCTAACTGCACATAGTTCTTTGGATATACTTCTCTATGAACCAATTTTTACAAAGCCAAAGCTCTCTTTCTGGCAACAAAATCAATTCTATTTCTCCTGTAAAATGATAATTGTTTTGCAAATATATATATGTTGTGTAAGTTAGAGGAGCAAATACATAATAAAAAGTGAGAGAGCATTTATACATATGTTTTCACA
Organism: Xenopus laevis; assembly: GCF_017654675.1. Taxonomy (NCBI): domain Eukaryota; kingdom Metazoa; phylum Chordata; class Amphibia; order Anura; family Pipidae; genus Xenopus; species Xenopus laevis. The sequence goes on from NC_054385.1 coordinate 72,253,768, forward strand.
TAGAGATGCTGTATGACATGAGTTCTTTGCAACCACATGTGAAAGGGACTGCTGAAATGATTGTGACCAGAAAATGCAATTGCAAAGGGAATAGGGCCCTAACAATGCTACCATCTTGTCTAGAGAAAGTACAAGCTCCAGCGAGAGTGTCACAGCTGTATAGATTGCTTGCAACTCATGTAACCTTGAATTTCCAGCCTAAAATCATCTGTTGCTGTAGAAGAAATGTTGAATATTGGACACCACACAACAGCTTGAAGACTAAAGAATGAACTAGGGTACAAAGCCAAATAGTATTTCAATGTAAATAGTATTAGGCTGCTTAGGTTGAGTTAACTTTTAGTATGATGAAGAGAGTGTTATTCTAAGACTATTTGCAATATGTTTTCATTTATTTTTATTTGTGGTTTTTGAGTTATATAGCTTTTTATTTAGCAGCTCTCCAGTTTGCAATTTCAGATATCTGGTTGCTAGGCTTTAAATTAATCTAGCAACCATACATTGATTTGAATAAGAGACTGGAATATGAATAGGAGAGGACCTTAGAAACTAATAAAAAGAAGCAATAACTATAACATTGTAGACTTACAGATCATTTGTTTTTTAGATGGGGCCAGTGACTCATTTCAAAGCTGGGAAGAATCAGAAGAAACAGACAAATTATTGGCTATTTTATAACATAAGAAAAGTTTACTTAAATTTGAACCAATCCTTTAAAGTGTTAAGGAGGAACTCTTTTGACCCCAACATTCTTTTTTGCATAATGAAACAAATGTAATTTACTTACATTAATTAAACAATTAAACATTGTCAAATGGTTTACTGTTCTGTTGTCCCCAGTGCTGGTTCTCACTCTTCAATGTAGCTTGTTGCTACATTTTAATTAACTTTAACATCACTTACATTTCTCAAAATTGTTCAACATTTTTATGAATGTCTGTTGGAAAGTTGTTTAGAATTACATTTTTTTTCATTATGGAAAATGAATACAAAATTGGTGGAGTCTGCATGTTAATTTGTTTTTTGTTTGTATATCACTATAATTTTGTAAAATCTGTTTTTACTCTATGCCATGAGTCTCGGTGTCTTGTAAATGTTAACAAAGCAGGAAAAGCATTATATAGTAATGTTTCAAAGTGGCCTTCTTCAGATATACAGAATTGCATAACTGAGGTTGAATAAAGATATGTCCATAAGGTTCAATGCTGAAATCATTGCTTAATCTGGAAGATTATGAGCACAATCCAGTATTGTGGAAATCACCCATCATGAGCACTAGGGGAGCTTGATAATGATATTGTAACAGGAACAGGGGGCACATAATTCAATATTAAAGGTATAGTGATACTTTTCAGGTTTTACCAGACTATATAGGCATGTCAGTATGTGCTATATGTCATGTTTTCTTCATTTCAGCCTCTCTCCATTTAAATTGGACATATGTTGCTTCTGCTATAAGGGTGTTCCAGATTCTGACATGCACTTCTGGTCCCTTGGCACTTATCAATCAGCGCTTACAAGGTGGAATTATACACTTGACTGACAAGAAGAATCGGGCAGATTATACTGAGCTGGGAACAGTGGGGAGCACAGCTCCCCAGCGCTGCGGTGCTGGCGCACATGTGTGCTCGTGGGGAGGGGGGTATGCAGGCGGACAGGGCTGCCATTAGAAATCACAAGGCCTTGTACAACAATATTTTTGGGGCCCCCTAGGCCCCACCCACCCTGGTGCCCAAGCCCTGCCCCAGACCCCACCCACTCCACATCACAGTTAAAAGACCGCACAGACATCAGCGCTAAAAAAGTAACCCGTCCCACACACACAAGTTCTAAAATGCTATTGATGGGCACGGCCCCCTTATTAGATTTTAAAAAAAAACATTGGCGCCAGGCCCCCCCATAAAAGTTTTTTAAAAAAAGTATCGGTGCCAGGGGCCTCCCTTACAAGTAAAAAAAATTTTTAAAAAAAAAAAACATTTGTGGCAGTGGCCTATAGAATATTAAAATAATACATTGGTGGCCAGGGGATTAAAACAACACAAATTGATGTTCAGTAGAACTCATGGCTTCAGGACTTCAACTTTGCCTCCTTTTGTGACTTTGGGTCTTTTCGCCGATTCGGGACTTCTTTTCGCTGCTTCAGGAGTTTGGCTGTTCGGCTTTTCGGCACCGCATTTCCGGCTGTTCAGCTGGCCGCATGCTTCAGCGCTCGTAAGAGGGGCCCGGCTATTTCAAAACTCTTGTCCCCCCTGTCCCCCCCTGATGGCAGCCCTGCAGGCGGCCCACTAAATCCGGCATTGCCAGCATGATCATGCAGGGTAAGAGTTCACAGCTTATTTATCACAGCTGCCTTCCCCCCCCCCCGCACTACAAATGGTGCTTTTGAACTCATTCCCCCTTTATTATTTATGCATGTTCCTTGCCTGCCTGCTTTTCCTGCAAAAACAGAATAATCTGTGCTTGGACTGCTAGCAAGATTAGGGTGAAGACACATGGAGCTACTAGTAGCAGCTACTTGTCACAGCTACAAAATGCCAGAAAATACCCTTCCATAGACAATATACAATGTTAATACACAGCATAACTAAGTGTACTTAAAAGAAAAAACTTGAAAATCAATAAAAATGTATTGAACAATAAAAAATGTAAGGTGACTATACAAAAGGACATACTAATGTTTAGCCCTTACAGAAGCCAAATTGGGTGTGAGATAATAAATGATGTACAGAAAAACTTTAGCAAGAATAAAGAAGTAGTACTCAGCCACCTGCAGGAAGTAGCATCCTTCTACATATTAGTGAGTAAGAGTGCAATTGTACAGCAATATATTTTACTAATCTGGTGGGTTTATGTGAGTAATTGTGTGATTAATAGTTATTATTGCTATTAAAGAAAATATCACAAAACTGAGGTGTCACTGTCACCATAAGGATCAATAGCAGCAGTTATATACAATGTGGAAATTGGTTACAGTTCCAACAACAGCCATTGTAAGGCATCCACCTCATGGACTACCAGGGAACACACTTGATCTGTAATAATCCACTAGGACCCCTTGGTTGGGGCAAATCTTCTTACTTTATAGTTATCAACACTATATGCTCCTACCTGTGGCATAACTAGATGTTACTGGGCCCCATAGCAAATTAATTTTAGGGCACACAACATATTCAAAGGTTGTCCTGTTTTACCAATATTTATTGAAATTGTATATGAATTAGAGCCTCGTGGGACCCCTTTACCTCCTTGGCCCCCCTGCTTTTTCTGTAGTTAAGCTGCTGGCTCCTAGAGCAGTTAACTAACCTTCAGTAATCATTATTCATAATGTTGTCTAATATTTTTAGTACTCCCCCTTAATATCTGTAATATTCCTCTTCTGTGTTTACTGTTTTTAGAAAACCAATCCTGGTATCTGTTTCGCTTTCAGTCAAATAATACCTGCTAAAATTCCCTGTTAAGTATCCCAACTTCAGAGATAACCACTTGTAATTATTCGGGATCGATAAAAGAATCACTAAGCCCAAAACCATCTATATGTCCACTGGTCCATCCTTTCACTCTCAGCACATGCACAACACATGGAGGGGATCACATTTGGACATTTGCTCTTATATTGATAGCATGGCACATTCATAAATAATCGTGATTCTCTGATATCCATTAGATTATGGATTGTTCACATATTGACTACATCCAGACACCTGTAAATGACCAGTGATCATCCTGGCTTAATGATAAATCAAACTTTAACACTCTGTCTACAGTTTGGTAAAGATGTTTCCATCACACAGTCAACTGCAATAATCATTTAATACAAGCAAATCAATAGTCAATCAGAACAGTGTGTAAGCCAGTTAGAAATATTTATGTGAGAGATTCAAAGCACTGTCCAGTCATCAGAGGCTCATTAATTTAAATCTACACTTAGTCCAAGAGGAAAGTCATTAGGCGATGCCCTGTGATCTGCATGCTAACGATCCACAGAGTGTGTGTGTTTAGAAGAGAGAACAGAGGAAGAAGTAACAAATAAGACATTGGGTATTTGTATGCATGCAGAATACAGTTACCTTATGGAGCCATGGCACCAAATTAAATGGTAATCGTACAGTACCCTTGGCACAGAAAGTTATACCCAGTACAAGTGCCTTATGCAGAATACAATGCAGGAAGACTCTCCAGACTGGAAAGACACACATTTTATATGATAAATTGGAAGGTTGTTGTATACATTCAGGTAGCTGCAAACAAACACTTTATATTGAATACCACACACCGTCCCTGGCATGGTACTTGTATTATACAGTCAGGATTTAGTAGTGAAGGTTGTACTGATTAAATAACCATATTTCCCTAGACAGTATAAAGGTTAGGAGAGAGTACTCTAGTATTCTATATATATATACAGGGCCGCCATCAGGGGGGGACAGGGGGGACAAGCGTACCGGGCCCGGGCATGAAGGGGGCCCGGCAGCGCTGCATTTTTTGAAGATCCGGGCCCCCCTTACGAGCGCCCGAGCCCGTACGTCTTGCCTCTTGCGTGCCGAATGCGGAAGTGCCGAAAAGCCGAAGCCGATGCGCCGAAAAGACCCGAAGTCACGGAAAAAGCCGATGTCACGAAGCGCCGAAAAGAACCGAAGTCACGAAAACAGCCGAAGCCGAAGTCCTGAAGCAGCGCAAAGACCCGAAGTCATGAAAAGAGCCGAAATTGAAGTCCTGAAGCGGTGAAAAGACCCGAAGTCACGAAAGGAGGCGAAGTGGAAGTACTGAAGCCATGAGTTCAATCCTACTGAACACCAGTTTGTGTTTTTTTTTTTTTTTAATCCCTGGCCACCAATGTATTATTTTAATATTCTATAGGCCCCTGCCTCCAATCTTTTTTTCAAAACTTTTTTTTTGGGCCCCAATTTTTTTTTTAACTCATAAGGGGCCCCTTGCCACCATTGTTTTTTTTGTTTTTTTTTAATTTTTTTAATTTTTTTAACTTGTAAGGGGGCCCCTGCCACCATTTTTTTTTTTTTTTTCAAAAAAAAATTTTTTTTTCAAATTTTTTTTTGGGGCCCCAATTTGTTTTTAACTTATAAGGGAGCCCCTGCCGCCAATGGTTTTTTTTTTTCAAAAAAAAATTTTTTTTTTTTTCAAATTTTTTTTGGGGCCCCAATTTGTTTTTAACATATAAGGGGGCCCCTGCCACCAATGTTTGTTTATTTTTTAGTTTTTTTAAAAAAATTTTGTTGGGGCCCCAAGTTTTTTTTAACTTATAAGGGGGCCCCTGCCACCAATGTTTTTAAAAAAAAAAAAAAAAATTTTTTTTTTTGGGGCCCCAATTTTTTATAAGGGGGCCCTGACCATCAATAGCTTTTTACAACTTGTGTGGGGGGGTTACTTTTTTAGCGCTGATGTCTGTGTGGTCTTTTAACTGCGATGTGGAGTGGGCGGGATATGGGGTGGAGCTTGGTCGTCAGTGTGGGCGGGGCCCAGGGGCCCCAAAAATTTTTTTGTACGGGGCCCCGTGATTTCTAATGGCGGCCCTGTATATATACACTCTAGTATTCTAATGGCAATATCTTTACATTGACCTCATTTTGCTAACCTTGTATATTATCCTTGTCCAAGAAATCACCCAACACAATCTTCAAAGCATTAAAGAACTAAAGCTTAAAATAGACGGAGACTAGAATTGCTGCATATTATGTTTTGGGGTTCTGTACCAGCCCAAGACCAGTGATGCGCATGACATCCTCTGTGTTGCTGTCAGTTACCAGAGCATAGAGACCAGCTTATAACAAACAACAGATATATATATATATATATATATATATATATATATATATATATATATATAATATAGAAGTCATGATACCTGTATCATTATATATTCACCACCTTAAGCTCAAGTAACAACCGTACAGATGATGTTGTGTAAAACAGCAGAAAAGAAGATGTGGAGCTACTGATTCAGATTCTCATGACAGCCCAAATACTCTGCACCACAATTTAATAATTAGCCCTGTAGAATCAGCTTTTATGACAGGCAATCATTATTTTCCGATTAAGCAGAGAACACTTTCACGATAGCAAGCTCCTATGCACAATTTGAATGAAGGCCTGAATCAAAACTATTATAGAGATGCTGAAACTTTAGGCTGGTGCAGACAGTACAATATAAACAGTATACACCACACACACACACACACACACACACACACACACACACACACACACACACACACACACACACACACACACACACACACACACACACACACACACACACACACACACACACACACACACACACACACACACACACACACACACACACAGTGACAAGCTGTCTGCCTGTACATGCAGTTTTAGGGGGAATTTAGCTATGTAGGGAGGTAAGTGCAGGATTTGGAGCATAAAGACATCACGTATTAAAGACTTTCCACCTCTCTGAGGAGAGGGGACTTACTAAACTAAACTGCTAAATCTCCCCTCCAGGGATACCAGCTCAGCCTCTGCCCTGGCTCGACTTATGGCAACACTACAACCCTCTCCAATATGACTGGAGAGCCCTTAGGTGTAGTGTATGGAAGTGTATGCGATGAGACGGATGGGCCGAATATAATGTAAGTAATAGGAATGTCGGACCATGCATGCATCTGACACGACTGACGGATGAAGACGCAACATGCAACGTTCGCATCCGACAGTCATGTTGTGTCGGATGCACGATTCCTCTCATCACGTCATATCTGAGTTTCAGAGTTTATCCTCAAAAATCCTCAAATTAAGGAGGCCCCAACACACTACCATTTGGCATTATAATATTTCTATCAAAGTGCATAACCTTGCATTTATACACATTAAACCTCATTTGTCAATTTTCTGCCTAATTCTCCAGTTTAGTCAAATTTCTTTGCAAAGTAGCAGCATCCTGAATGGAACTTATTGTTTTGCACAATTTAGTATCATCAGCAAAAATACTTACAATGCCAACCTCAAGGTCATTAATAAACAAATTAAAAAGCAAATGATCAGGGACAGACCGCACCAGTACTCCATTAACAACACTGGTCTGATTAGAAAATGTTCCATTTGTAATCTATCCTTCAGTCAGGTCTCATGTTCCAGGCCAAAATTCCTTTTGTTTTAATCTATATCCTTCTTTGTGGTACTGTGTCAAACACATTAAGTAAACTCCAAGTACATCACAGCTACTGCCACCCCAGTGTGTAGGTTTCTGCTCACCTCAATTTCTCTGGCTATTGTGCATAAAACCATACTGGCACAAACTTATAGTATTGTGATTTAAAATCTCAAATGTTATAATATTACAATTGGGGCTATTAAAAATGAAGTCTTATTCAGCTGATTCATTGGTTTTGTAAACAAACAATGTAATACAGTTCTAAATGTTTGCCTTTTCCCTGCACTCATCAATCAATTTACCTTCTTTAGATATGAAGGGTCCTGCTAATTTTTTTACTATTAACATAGTAATTTGGGATTTATTTTTCTTCTTAATGCAGTATACTTTTCATTCTCTGTTGTAGCCTGACTAATTGTTTTTAATGCTTTATTGCCCTTTTTGTAAAGGTAAGGAATCTATTATCCGGAGATCCATAATCCAGAAAGCTCTGAATTAGGGAAAGGCCATCTCCCATAGACTCCATTTTATCCAAATAATCCACATTTTTTTTTTAAAAAAAAGGGTTATTTATAGTATCAAAGGTCTAGTTTGTGAGGGACCTCTGCTTTGACTTCTACATGACCTCAACAGGTTTTAGCTGGAGTATTTTTGGATTTGAGCTTTTTGCAGCTTCAATAATTTTAGACCAATAATTTTTTAATTAAGATTAATTCTAGCTGAAATCTCTACAATTCTCTTACAGTTTTCTGTATAGGCAATTAACTCTAGCCCTACCATTTTACCTGACAAACATACAGCTTGCAACTGATGGTTACTACTTTCAGGTTTGATATTTGCATTATTCATTGAAGAGTTAGAGTAATAGTTACTGTTAGTTCTCTTTGTAACAGTGGGATCTCAATAACAGGTATACTATGTGTTCACCTCATTCCACCCTTCTGACCCCTTTTAACCCCACAGCCCTATCTACATTAGCTTCTCCATTTATTTTCTAAATTTCCCACTGCCATCTTGTTTAACACCCACATGTGGATATATTAGGTCTGTTTGCTCAAAAATTCATATACAGAATATTTGTAGTGGAGCAGTGTGCTCTAGGGGAATCCAGCAGGGGCCTCCACTTCATTCCTTTTTATACACCCATTTTATAGAAACAAAATAAAGCACCACACTCAGCAGTAACAATCAAACTGATTTATTTCAAACAATAATAAATGTATATGTTTTTTTTCTTGAATAAATGCCTTGTTCTGTGGCTCCTTCTCCAGGATAAGAAAGCAACTTGCAGAACCTCATTAGCAAGTTTCAGGTGGAGGGAACACCAGCATGTCATAACCCTCCAATACACCACTAAAAAAACATATCAACACTAAAGTTCCCAATAACAAATGAGAATTAAAAAATAAAATAAAGTATAAAAACTTGGTGTTGTTGATCCCCCAGCTGCTTATAATGAGGGTATATTATTGTAGTGGAAAGCAATGATGTTGGACCCATGGCAAATGCCCCTGTTGTCTTTTTTATTAATGTCACTGTGACCTTGAATCTAGTGTCTATTAGTTACCCATTTTAGGTTGAAAACAAAGTGCACAGTAGAAGAAAAGAGATTTCCAAACTTCGAGTCTATTCTTGATTACACTGTCCCCATTTATTAAATTCTCCACTCATAAATTGAAACCTTGATATCTCAGGAAACAGTTCAGAACTATTTAAGCCACTTTAAAACAATAATAAATTATTTTACACAGGGAAATTAGATTATGATAATATCCATTTAGTCATCTGCATTTATATTTCTATGTTCAAATAACAAAGATGTTTTATTAGCCACAGAGGAGACATCTTTTATATGTAAGAGATTTTACACTTTCACCTGCTGATCTACCACTGCAGAAAATTCTCGCTGATGGTGCAGAATTTTCCTTTTTTCCTGCAAGGCAAATTATCTCTGCAGATATCTAAATACTGAATAAAAGGTATACCGCTGAAGACATAGAGGGGCAAGAGAATGCATACCCAGCCCATATCTATGTACAGAAATTAGAAGAATTGACTCAAACAAACAAATTATGCATAAAAGCTTTAAAGGGAGGTGGGTGACTATAAAATCATCCTATATAAAAAGCTCTTATATTTATATGGAACAAATTCCATATTTATATATATGAAACCACTTTCACTGTGCTCAATGGGAACCAAATCTAGGTGGACACAAACACCATATTCATACATGCACTAATTCAGGGCTTTATTTATTCTTATTTTTAATTTTTTTAATTTTATGAAATGTGTAATTTTATGAAATATTACTGCATACCTAACTAGAAATATTCACGTGTCTTGCCCTGGCATTAGATACTGAAATGGTGCTAAGACTAAGCTGTCCCTTACTCACAGGGGGAGATTTATCAAACAATAACCTTAAAGCTCACCATAGAAACCCACCCACTCTCTATTCAATCCCATGGGATTTAGAAGCATTGTTTTTTATCAAAACCTAAATTATTATTAAAATAATGTCCTGAATTGCATAAGTAATTAAAAAGGTGTAATTCTTTGTAATTAAGCAAGTAAGAGAGTTTCAGTGTATCCAAAGTTGTCAATTTTTAAACATAATTTTGTGAGACCTTTTTATTGGACATTTATGACTATGCAAGAACTAGACAATGGGGCACATTTACTTAGCTCGAGTGAAGGAATAGAAGAAAAAATATTTCGAATTTCGAACGTTTTTTTTGGCTACTCTCCTAAAGTGCAGGCACAAGTCACATGACTTGGGGCAGCTGGGAAATTGACAATATGTCTAGCCCCATGTCGGATTTCAAAATTGAATATAAAAAAATCTGTTTGCTCTTTTGAGAAATGGATTTCAGTGCAGAATTCTGCTGGATCAGCACTTTTAACTGATTCATTTTGAAAATTTTTTTTTTCCCCATGACAGTATCCCTTTAAATATCCACTTACAACCTATTGCTTTGCGACCCTGAGGTAACTGAGTCAAAGTCCATGTTCTATTTTTGTTCAAGGAATCAATTTTTACTCTTGTGCTGGAACTTTGGTAGCTGATTGATCTCTTCCTAGGAGATTGGTTCAAATATTTCTTGTGTGTAAACTTTGTAAGAGTATCTGGGAGCTGGTATGCCTTTTGTGGTGCGGGTTGACCTTCACAGTTCAGTTTCCTCTGTGACATTTGGTTGTTGATGTGTACTTTGTGAATTTTCCATCATGTGCTTTATAGAGTCACCTGTTTTGGCAAGTGGTTCTACCCCTCCTGTCACAGACACTGTTATTGTCTCTTCAGAGGATTCAAGTATCATGGTTTTTGATAAGGAAGACTCGTCAAAATATAGCTGTGGCTTACTGTCACTTTGCAGGTTTTGGGATTTAGAACTCTGTAAGCTCTACTTTGCTCACTGTATCCAACCAATACACCTTCTGTAGCTCTGTCTCCCAGTTTGTGACATTTTTCACTTGGAATGTGCAACCAAATGTTCTCAAGTGATTTACACTAGGTTTCTTACCATTCCACAGCTCATAAGGGGTAGCTGCTATAGATTTTGTTGGTAGACAATTGTGTATGTATGTTGCTATGGTTATTGCTTCTCCCCAGAATTTGTTTGGGAGGTTGGCATCATTTAGCATACACCTTGTCATCTCTACAAGTGTGCGATTCTTTCTTTCTACAGAAAGTGTTCTGGAGTGTATGGAGCACTTGTTTGATGTTGAATGCCTTGTTCCTTTAGATATGCTTTAGCTTCAATACCTGTGTACTCCCCTCCATCGTCAGATCTTAGTGTCACAGAAATTTGTTTAGGGATTCTGCTATACATACGCTTTGCGTTTATCCAGTGTTTCACTTTTGCACTTTATTAGATATACTTTTGTGTATCTGGAATAATCATCTATGAAAGTCACAAAATACTTGTTTCCAGCTGGGGTCTGTGTTCTCATTGGTACACACACATCACTGTGGATCAACTCTAAGGGTTGACTTGCCCTGCTATGACTTGTTTTAGGTAGTATTAACCTTGTTGCCTTTGTTTTGATACATCAGATGCATTTCATGATTGTATTGCATGGTGAGATATCCATCATATTTTTGTTTAACAGTTCATGTATTGCATCTGGATGTCTGTGTCCCAGACGTCTGTGCCATGTATGAATGCATTTCTCACGAGGCGATTGAGTTTCAATTTTAGCCTTGTTTTCTCCACATTTGAGCTCATACAGGTGTCTGCTGTTCCCTCAGCTATAATTTCGGAACCATTCTGAATTGCTACTGAGTCAATACACCAGTTTGATGAGCAGTTATCTTGAGTAAGCTTGAAACATCCATACTATATGGAGTTTTATGCAGTTTCTTTTGCTGTCTTTGCCACTGCATGTTTTGTTCATTTTTCCAAATAAAGCAGTCTTTCTTTAAATGGCTTGGCTTTTTACAGCAAAAACACTCTGCTCTGCTCAATCTCCTTTAGCAATTTTTCCAAAAATGAGATGTTTCTGGTGCTATAGTTTCTTTCACAGCTCTGTTTTCCTTTCTGCAATTATATTCATCAATTAACTTGCCTTTGACATATTCTAGAAATATTTCTGACTCTGGTCTGACTTCAATGGCATTTATCAGAGGGCTATATGAGGAAGGCTGCATAGAAGGAGAACTGCTAAATGGCTGTCTTTAATTTCCTCTACAATTCCTCTGAGCTGTTCTGCAATTTCTAAAGTTGCATTGAAATGTTCCTGCATTTCCTGATTCTTCTGCAGTCTCGTGCTGTATAGCTTAAGTAGCAGGTACAGTTTACTGTTTAAGTTTGATCTCTCATGGAGTGCCTGCATTGCATTCCACATACCTTTTGCTGTAGATTCTTTCCTGATGTGAATCAGTTGATCATCTTCCACCAGTAGGCTAATAACTGCTTTAAAAAGAATATAACCACTCAGACTCACCGCGCTTCTGTAATCTAAAGCCAGCAGCAATCAGCATGTGTCCGGGTGCTGGAAATTATCGGCGTCCCATGGCGTACAACTTAGTGAAGGAGAAGGTAGGATGAAACTCCGCACACCGGATAGTAGGGTAAAAGCCAACAATCTTTATTAATCCATTTTAAAAGCACGCTGCATGGTAGCTTGACGCGTTTCGGGCACAGCTGCCCTTAATCATAAGCGCTTATGATTAAGGGCAGCTGTGCACGAAAATTATAGTCTAGAACAGTGATCCCCAACCAATGGTTCATGAGCATGCTGCTCCCCAACCCCTTTGGTGTTGCTCCCAGTAGCCTCAAAGCAGGTGCTTATTTTCGAATTCCTGGCTTGAAGGCAAATAGAGCCACCAGAAAGCTGCCAGTCCCCATAGAGGCTACCAAATAGCCAAACACAGCACTAATTTTGCACCACCAAGTAACATTTTGCATGCTTGTGTTGCTCTCCAACTCTCTATACATTTGGCTCATGGGTAAAGAAGGTTGGCGACCCCTAATCTAAAATAGGTGGTCTTTCATGGTCCTAATCACCCCCTAGAACACTGCAGGAACCCTTCATAAAGCAACTTACCCAACTACCAGCTTTCATACTCCAGGAATGTTGGGATGCTTCACTCTGCAATCATCCTCCTTTACATCACCTTGACCAGCTCTTCATGCTGAAATGTTCCTTCTGTAGTAGCCTACTTCATTAAGCTGCTGGCAGACATACCATATTGCTTAGAACATCATTATCCCTTAATATTCACAAAATGTTCGGGTGGGCATTTAGCCACACAATTACTAAAAGCAATTAAAGGTAGTGGTGTGAGCAAGAGTAGGACTACACACTCCCTAGAGGAAAATAGAGCTGGGTTAGTAGCTTTCTCATCCCTTATCATTGGACCCCAGAGGTTTGCTGTACTTACAAACCTTTCACTGACAGCCTGGCTGGATATACTGCTTGTACTGTACATTAACAGATAACAATTTCAACCCATCTCTGTGCAGCAGCAGCTCAGGGTCCAAAGATGCCTGTGTTTGGGAAGGCGAAAGTGGGACAAATAAGGGAGGTGTAGCCCATTATTCAGTCTTCATGATACCCAATTTGTGCAACATTCATGCTCATTACAAGGAAGGCTTCTTTCTTATTCAGAAATCTAATTAGCTGCTGTCTGCTGTCACATAGTAGTCACTCATTATTTGTTATTATGCAGAGATCAAACTCATTATAAGTCTTTTTATGTCTGTGCTACCTCCTCCTTCTCTCATCATCTTGTTATGATGATTTCCACACATTACCTCTGGGCTTTCCTCTGTTTGTCTTTTCCTTCCCTCACCCAATCTCTTTGCCTTAACATTGCTGTTGCTTGATACACCCCACAATCTTTTAGTCTCCTTCTCTTACTTGTTCCCTCATCTGCTCTGTTCTACTACCTGTGAGGTTACTGCTTTTATGTACAATGCCCCAATTTTAGGCTGGGACACTGGACCCAATTGGCCCATCTACTTATTTTATTTATGACATATACTAATCCCTTAATATAAGCAGGACTAAAAAATGTTTACCTTTACAGAATTGGTAATAAGATGTTTCTTACCTTTCTCAGTTTATTATTCTATGTTTGCATAAATAGGAAAAGAGATTAGAGAAAGAGATTTTATAGGGAATGGTAGTTATGCATTCAGTTATCAGAAACTGTTTTTTCTGACAGAAGGGCTTATTCTGGGGTCCTCTTATAAATGAAACTGGCACAAATCCACCGGATAGCAGAAAACAGGAGCTAGGATTGACACTGGAGAATTGTGGTAAAGGTATATACTGATACTGCGACAAAGAGATAGGAGCAAAATACTGGGCTCTCCTGGAATTAGCACAGGTTACAAGTACATCAGAATAAGAACTGGGAATAAAAAGCTGGTATTGATTGGTACACACTGTAGGACTAGAACAGCACTGACACAGTAGAGCGCTTGAAATGGTGGAGGTTGGAATGACATTTATATACAATGACTTGGAAAGGCAGACAGAGACATTAAAATAACAGCAACACATTTGGCTATCCTGTAATTGGCAGAGGCTAGAATGACATAAGAGTTAGCAAAAATTAGCAAGGACTGGCAATACCAGCTGTGAGAGACTGCCGAGGGTTCACAGGATTATACTGAGAAATTTACAATGAAATTTTATAGGCATGCAAGGATTGGTGTCGCAGGGACTAGTGTAATTTCATCACACAATATAAAAAGTCTCCAAAGTAAAGTTTCTCTAAAAATAAAGCCATCATTTCTCTCAAATAGAGAGTGCAAACTGAACAGGTTTAGACACAGATACTTGGAATGAGAAAGGAGATCTGAAATATTTTTCATAGCTTGTTTGGCCTTTAAGCTTATAAAATAAGGACTTCTGGGTGTATTGATGCCAGCAGGGATGCTTTGTTTAGGTTTACATCTCATCATGTTCAGTGAGCAGCTACATATACAGTACTGCATGTATGGATGAATTCATGAAAATATATCCATCCTTTACTCCTTTTTAAATCTGATGGAATTTGGGTACCTACATTATTCTTCAACCCCAGGTTCTGCCCTCTGCCAAAAATCTAGTGACTAGGGTTAAATTCAGTGGTTAAAGGCAGACACTGAAAAGGAAACAAGTGTTAAGGCATGGTAGACGAAAGGCAATGATATAGGAGGGGAAAGAGGAGGGAAAGCAAGAAGAGAAACTCTCTGATGGAACAGAGGCAGATGTTCAGCTCTAAAAGTGATCAGTATTAAACACCCACCCTGTCTCCCAACATATGGGATGTTAAAGCACTTGGGCATTCTGCAGCCTACTGCAATTACTGAGCTGGATTTTACTGATTGTAGAAAAATTCTACATGACCAAACATTTAATGAGAAAGAAAACTCTGTGTTAAAGTTGCCTACCATGTCAATATAAAACCAAAAACAAATACAGTTACATATATATATATATATATATATATATATATATATATATATATATATATTTCCTTTTTGAAAAAAGTAATATCTACTAAGCAGATAAGGACTATACATTTGAAGTAACCTTTAACACATCACAATCCAATGAGTACACCCCCTGTTACTACTATTGATGTTACACTGAACCCAAGCAGCTTTAATGTCTATACACATTTTCTTGCATGTCTTGCATTACGTACAGAATTTTGGCTCTTCTCACACTAATTATAATGGTTTCTTATTTAAGCTGCTCTACAAGTATAAACCATGGAAGCCGAGTCCTAGTTGTGTATTATGAGGTACTGAATGTGACTGCCTTCATTTTAAGAGGCCTTTTTTTTGCATTTCTTGCATTAAAGGATAGGGTGAAACATTAGAGGGTTGCAGTTTTTTATGCACTTCCAGGGTATCACATCACTATATTTTTTCTCTGGACCAATGATCCTCTTCAAAGAATAATTGAATGGGTACTGAGTTATTTCTGTATAAGCTCTCCCTCTTAGATGTAAGCAGGTACACTAAAGTAAATGTTTTAAGCATTTTTATTGGGCACACGCACTAGTTCACTACAGACACCTTTTCAATACTGGGTAAGATGGTGAACAGCGCTGAAAAAGAAACCTGGATCAATACAATTTGCTGAATTTTTCTGCAGTTTCAGCCTGTAATGCATTGGGTTGAGCCTAATAATTGCCTTTCCTGAAGGCACGGGTTGAAGGCCAATTATGCTGAGATGTGGTGAAAATTTATCTGATGTCCTGTATATACTTGCAATTAAGACTGAATTACTCATACATCAATATTTTGCTCTTACTATGGGCATGATTGGGTGACTAAACGCTGCTGACTGCATCAGCTTGTTTGATTTCACCCTATGTTTTCCATTAGAGTTCAATTGTTTGGCCTTGGGACCAGATTATCTGGTCATACATATCAGGGAGGTTCCACTTATTTGGTTGACTTTGCCAAATAACTGTATCTTACTAGTGATGTACAGGTCAAGCCAAAACCCATGGGTCAGGTGGGTTTGGGCCAAACAATTGTCATCTGGCCACAGGCTTAATTTTGTCCAGTGCCTTCCCCACTGGTTATGTCCCTTCTTGGCCCAGCCCCCTCCAGCATCATTCACTCAGCTCTGGTCTATCTGACCCTGGCCTTTTGTGTTCTTTCAGACACTTGCACTCTTCCATGACATCAGACATGGGCAGGTTGGACATGGGTTTGTAAGTCATGTTGGCACAGATAAAATTTGGTTCAGGTTGTGAGAGGGCAGGTCTATCTGTGCATAATCAGATCTTACAGTGTATGACCGGCTTAATGAACTAAGTGGTGCCCTAATCAAAGTTTGGACCTCCAACCTGAATTGAAAACAGACAGGAAACAGACTGGGTACATCTATTGAACACTCGCTTCTGTTGCTCCTTCACATAGCCAGAAACTATCTGGTGAGATCCCGTAAATCTGAGGCTCATACTCCACTCTCGCACAACCAGTGCTCTTTCCCAAATTCTTACTGATCCCCAAATAAACAGCATAACCTCACACATCTATCACCTTCATACTTCTGCTCCTCACAGCCAGCATCTTCCTTTTTGCTCTCCCACACAGGCAGCGATTCTGCCATTCACACAGTGTGCTTATTTGGGGGAAGGACAATAAAGCAAATGCAGAAAGAAAACACAGGAGCAAAGCACTGAATCACAGATAGGAGTTTTATTCCCCCCTTACCAACTCGAGTGTTTCCCTCTGCAGTGGTATGTGTGGGGGCTGACACAGATCTTTAATGTAAAAACCTGTGTTAAGTATTCATCTGTTAAACTTTCTTCCTGTCAAGTCCCAGGGAGGCTTCTGACTTCATGGACTCAAAATGGATCCAGACCAGCTAGATGTACAGAAGGTATAGGTTATCAGGGTTTCTTGCCATCTTGGTGGATACATCCCTGTGGGATTTCACTTTCTCAACTTCATAGGAAGGTTTTGTACAGTACATTTGGGCATTGTGTCATTTGTGCATATGTCCTGTTTTCCCCTGGATGAACCAGCATGTCCATCCATCACCTCCACCCATGGGCACAGAACCCACTAGGAAAGGGGAGGCCTTTTTCTGGGTGGGGTCCGAAAATCCTGTGTGCTGGTCTCTCTCTCAGTTTAAGGCACTGCTTTAAGGGCTCAACATTTATCCACTACAACACCAAAACCCAAGCAGAGCAACAGCCCTCTATATCTCAAACTGGAGTACAGAGATGTTTAGAAACAAATTAGGGAAAGTGTGTACATTTTGTTACTGAGCAGCAGTGTTGGGTGGGTGGAGAGTAATCTAGAAACAATTTATTTAGCATTTGGTGCTGTTGACTTCATTTGCTGGGTTTGAAAGCAGTTGTGTTTGGTCCCATTTTGCTCTGCTGGCTCAGGAGCAGCAAGTTTGTGATGGTAAGCTGAATGGTCACATTTTCAAACCTCTCCTGGTGAATGCAATTGCTGTGTTTTACATCAATATCTAGCCTAATGTAAAGACTGCTTCCTTACACTAAACACAACCTAGGCTATGGAATGTCTTAGTGTATGGTTGGTTGAATCAGAGTTAATATAGAGGCTGTCTACTACTTTTGTCTGGTTCTTGTTTGAGGACAAGTACTGGAGCACTTAGCAGATATCTATGATGCAGCACACTCATTCTGAAGATGGACAGACCCCTTACATGTTTCTCTGTGTTACCTGCACCCTACAGGTTCTGTGCCCCCAAGGTGTCCTTAAACTGTGCTCTCTAGCATCCACTCTGTGCTGCTAAATGTGACCCTCCTGTGATCAAGAGCAGTCTCCTGATTCTGCAGCTCAGATGTGGACATGTGTCTCTTTGTCCGTGCCCTGCGGGGATAACTGTGGCTCTGGAACAAAGAATAGTCTCCATCAAAGGAGAATCTATGCTGATAAGTCCTGGGAATTGCTTTGGGCCCCTTCTGATTTTGCCCATCAGTGCTTATCAGACACAGTGAGGTTGTTGAGCCAAGTGCACTGGTTTCTGTTTGTTCTCCATCCCCTGAAAGAGAGGACAGGAGAGCCACTGTTTGAAGATCACTGGATGTCCTTGTTCTCCTCTTGTCCAGCTGTGTCAAAGGGATTGGACTAGGTGAAAGTTGGGGATCTTCTTTGCCATGGTCTTTGCTTTCCACTGGATGATCTTTGGAAGGCGGTGGTAATGGTTCATAGTTATTCTCTCCCAACTTGGCACAGGAAGGGGCAGAGGCCACACCTTGTTGGCCATTTGTCTGGGAATACACATTACTGACCCTCGTTTTCCCTCCTTCTTCTTGGCCACTATACACCTTATATCTTATCATAAGGATGATGATAAATACAAGCACTGATGCCACAATGATTCCTCCAATAATTATGATCATAGTGCCCCCAAGGAACTGTGTATGAAGTGGTTGACACTGCCCACTCTCTTCCCGTGTGCTGAACTGGACACAGCCTACCACCCGAGTTGCAGTCAGGGAGGTCATTCCGTCATCATACACAGCCAGAACACAAAGATCATACTCTCTTCCAGGTGCCAAATCATTAACCAAAAAGCTTCTGTTGCTGGGTGGAATCATCCTGCAGGGATACATTAAAAGATCCAATGTGAGTCATATGAGATAATAAATGAAAAGTGGAGTAAGGAAATGAAACTGATTTTTTATAAACAGAAGAAATAAAGAAGAAATACAGAAGAAGAAATAGTAAAGATGAACAGAAGACTGACATAATTATTGGGTAAGAAAAATAGCTTGTAGCAGGAGAAAAGAAGCACCTACACAAGGCAAACACGACAAAAAAGATGTTAAAAGAAAACAGTAATCATCATCTACAGACAAGAACGAGGAAGGCACAAAGAGATACATGTAAAAGTGGAAGAGAGGTGGGCCATGGGAATGCAAAATACATACATACAGTATCCAACACAGTTTAGAATGTAGCATTTTTACTATTTAAAAATTCTGTTAATAAAAAATAGAAGCATGCAGTATCTGATCCCTCTCCCAGGAGGCATATCTGCAATATTAGTTTAGCTTTTATTAACCACCCTGCTTTAATAAAGTAATTCCAGATTTTACTATTGTAGTCTCCGATGAAACTTAAAGGGATACTGTCATGGGAAAAAATGTTTTTTTCAAAATTAATCAGTTTTTTATATTAAATTTTGAAATCTGACATGGAGCTAGACATATTGTCAATTTCCCAGCTGCCCCAGGTCATGTGACTTGTGCTCTGATAAACTTCAGTTACTCTTTACTGCTGTACTGCAAGTTGGAGTGATATCACCCCCTCCCTTCCCCCCCCCCAGCAGCCAAACAAAAGAACAATGGGAAGGTAACCAGATAGCAGCTCCCTAACACAAGAAAACAGCTGCCTGGTAGATCTAAGAACAACACTCAATGGTAAAAATCCATGTCCCACTGAGACACATTCAGTTACATTGAGAAGGAAAAATAGCAGCCTGCCAGAAAGCATTTCTCTCCTAAAGTGCAGGCACAAGTCATATGACCAGGGGCAGCTGGGAAATTGACAAAATGTCTAGCCCCATGTCAGATTTCAAAATTGAATATAAAAAAATCTGTTTACTCTTTTGAGAAATGGATTTCAGTGCAGAATACTGCTGGATCAGTACTGTTAACTTAATCATTTTGAAAAAAAATGTTTTTCCCATGACAGTATCCCTTTAAACGTAAAGGTGGTGGTGGTGGTGATGATATGGCAATAATGTGAACAAATGTGCCTTTAAGAATGAATATATACATGGACACCAAGTGCTAAATTAATGATAACTGCAAATTCTGTGTAGGTTGAAGAATACTGTATGTATCAAGCCGAGTCTGCATTTGCACTTGCGCCTTTCATCTACTGACATGCCTCATTTGTATTTTTACAATGTACAATCAAAATATAGAATATAAGCTAATGACTATTGAGGACAATTACTGTACCATAAGAGTACCCAAATTTTGGAAATTTCAAGGGCATTTCTATCAAATGCAAATAGCTGGATTTTCTAGAAGTGTCACAACATTGAGATACTAAAATAGAAAAATGTTCCTTGCCTTCACAGTATCGCCATATCATCCACCACCACCTTTACCCTAATTTAAGTTTCACAGGAGAGTACAAGAGTGAAATCTGGAATTAAATCTGAAGAAGGGTAGAGAGGGAATGGAGCGACAGTTCTGTATCTGTGTCAAGGTAAAGCAGGAAACGAGAAACAATGTAATAAATCACAGAGAAGATGATGAATGCACAAGAAAATATATGGGGAACCACAGAGATAAGCAGGACTGTTCCAGGATGATGACAGCAGGACAGCCAAAACAGAGAAGGGACTAAAGCAGAACAGCATAGAAGGATCATTTACAAAACAGTAGGATCAGATAGAGGGGCCATCAGCAGAAGGAGACAACTGCAGGAGAGAGACTGTGGCAGAACCAGCACTGCAGATAAGAGGCAATGACAATACTGTGACTGGAGACAGGGGACAGTGACAGAAGTAGGACCTTAATAAACACAACCACAGCGTTTTTTTGCTATTGAGAAGTGCTCTCCTCATTCTTTAATTTGTTGCCGGATGTTGGGATAGTGGTGTACCCAAGCGAGGATTTGATGCAATCTTTAACAAATTGAAAGGGCAGTGCGGAGAACGTCATTTGCTTATTTTGAAGTAGGACTAGATATAGCAAACAGCACCGGAACAGAACAAAGTAACCAACCAAGAACAGTGAGTGGCACAACATGAGATACAGATTGAGGAATGAGAAAAATAGGAGCAATGATCAAGCAGGAAATCTATTCTGACTAAAGAGATATTGTCAGTAAATGGAATTCATATAAGGAGCAGTGGCAGCACAGCAACTGTGAACAAGGGTCACATCAGAAAGGGAATACACAAAAGGGGCAGGACCAGCATATCATATGAGACTACAGACAGAGGACAGTAGTAGAAACTGTGATTTTATTACAGGACGGAAGCAAAGGAAAATATATTTAGGAGTGCACCACATCAGTTCACATAGCAAGGGTGCAGCAGTAGAAAAACATGTATTTAGGAAACAGCAATGTAACTAAAAGACAACTGCAAAATACCTGTCGTAGATAGTGTCGGAATGTATTTAGGAGACAATGGTAGTACAAGGGTTGTTGCTAGGGGAGAGTGGCAGAATGGAAAATGCAGAGAGAAGGCACTTGCAGAGCAGGGACTGAAGCTAAATGTCAGCAACACAAACAAGTGTTTAACAGACAGCGGCAAAACATAGAATATACCATGGAGCAGCAGCAGTTGTACAGAGAAATAGTCACAGGATAGGGAATAATAAAAAACAGCTTAGAAGTTAATGTTGATTTTTCAGAAAGTAGTAAGGCAGGAGATGCAGATGGGACACAAAAACACATCAGTAACTTTTAGGAGGGGCAGTGGGAGAGCCTGAAATACATATGGGGCCACAGTCAAAAAGAGACAGAGGAGCCCAGAAAAGTGGGCAAAATAAGGTCCCCAGCTTGATGCCTACCTGGCATTAATAAAAAATGGACCAAAGTGCATTGGGACCAATGGTCAGATTTGCAGGTGTATTTGCATTGCACAGCAATAGGAATAGTATAAACAATGGATAGTGCAGAATGGTAGTGTAGAGAGTCAAAAGAACAGAAAGAGCATCTAAGTTGGAAATGAAATAAGGTATTTACAATAAGTAAGTCCAAATGAAGGGACTGCCCTAGAAAAGTACATATAGACTGGAGTATATACAACTTTATGGAGAGTGCAAAGTTTCCAGCAAAGGAATATGAAGCAAAACAGTGTAACTAATGATGGAGCAGACATTACAGGCTGTATTGATAGGCTGGGCATAAGCATTCTATATGGCATATCAGTATACCAGGGGTCTGAGAGAAAATCAAATTATCATTGACTGTGGAAATAATAAGGAAAAGGAAGATCACTGAATTCCCCTGTAAGGATGCTCTCATTTAATTTAAACACATAGCCTACCTCTTGAAGCATTAACACACATCTGATTCAGCATTGGTAATGCTTTAACCACTATGAATGGCAGCAATACATCTGTAGTGCTTCCTTACTTAGACAATGCAGGGCCCGTGATATGAAGCAGAACTAAGGATAGGAGAACAGCTGGAGAATGGCAAATTCCTACAGTCAGTAAGAAAATAGCTAGAACTAAGGTTACAACCTGCCAATAAAATTAACCTTCATGGGCACACAGGGTATTCGCTACCGGCAGTAGGGCTGGAGAAGGACCAAGAATCCTCACTGCCAACTTCAAAGTCAATGTTTGGTGGGCTAAACACTGGTGGGATAA
This sequence comes from Xenopus laevis, assembly GCF_017654675.1. Classification (NCBI taxonomy): domain Eukaryota; kingdom Metazoa; phylum Chordata; class Amphibia; order Anura; family Pipidae; genus Xenopus; species Xenopus laevis. The sequence continues at coordinate 72,276,189 of NC_054385.1, forward strand.
AATTTGTCAGCACTAGTGCTGAGAATATGCCAGTTATACCACAGCCTTATGCCAATTTTGTTAATGGGGAATTAAAAAAACAAAGATTAGAATGATGTATTTTTTTTAGAATGGGTGATATCTTTTTCCCTCTCTCCCCATTGTAATCCAACACTCAAGCTTTCTGTTCCAGTCTCTTCCTATCAATGCTTCATTTTCCTCTATGTCCATCTCTCTTCTCTGTTGATATCTTGCAATTCATTTGTGAGTCATATTGAGACTGGGGATCTGTTTTCTTGCAGAAAGCTGCCAATTGTACACTGTGTTCATAGCATTAGACACCTACCCAGAAGCAAGTCCCAAGTATAATTACTATTCATGCTGTCCCTGAGCTCTGATTATCTAACATACAATTCCAGCAACACTAATATACAATGAACTCTCACTCTAAAGAAAAGGCATAACAAAGGGCAAGAGTAATAACGAAACACAAGAAACATAATGAGAGGGTAAAAATAACATGCAGCCTTAATGAGTGACAGTATGTGTAATTAGGAAAAACACAAGAACAAGTCAACTCAACAGTACAAATTGGCCATGCAAAATATAGAATGGCAACTGTATAAGTGTAACAAGGGCATTATTGAGGCTAAGCATAGCCAGGCATGGGCAATTAGGGATATATAAACATTTATATCGAAGGGCAAGCCTAATGAGGGAGGGCAAATTTGAAAAGGTAAAAGTAAAGATGGTAGACTAATGTAGCAATAAAGCATTCTTAATAAGAGAATGCAAACCTAACAAAGTCATGAATTACATTATTTTTATATTTTCCGTCTAGTGGAATGATTAGGCGGTAAGTGTATAATGACTTTCTATTTGCTTTGTTTTCCTTTAGCCCCGATGAAGGCATTATTAACTTATACATTGTTACTTATACTTATACCATGATCATGCCACTGGCCCCAAGCTTTTTACCAGCTCCCATAATCTGATATTCTATAATAAACCTCTAGCATAGTCTAGTGATCCAGAGGGGTGTGTGAAACATTATTTGAGGCACTGTTAGCAATACAGGTGTATTCTCGGTTTTTGCTTTTTCAGGAATGTTGGGTTTAACAGATCAAGAGAATGACAAAGGGAAAGAATGGCAAGCATGGAAAACAAACTTAATGGGCCATTTTCTTATTAGAGGGGGGTTATCATGATGGCACAATTTTATTTGAGCTATATGTACAGATTACAAGAGAACCTAAGAGTTGTTTTATTATATGACACAAACTATAAAATGCACAATCTCTTTTCAGCTGACAGATGGGTTGCTAAATAAATTCTTGGGTTCCTAAAGCTATTAAATACACATAAAAAGATAAGTAGCTTGGATTGTGCATATATTTTCTGTATTTACTTTTATTACGTTCCCCCATATATATTAAACCAAACAGCGATATTACTCATCGATGTGTTATTAACGATGCATAAATAATGGGTTATGTTCAGAGATCAGTGAGCAGTGGGGTGGGGTTGTGTTGTCCCATTCATAAGGTTTATTGGATTTAGACCACAGACAGCATAGCATTGCTTTCTTTCATTTTTTGCTCTTCCCACAAATCACTATTCTTTGGCTGTTCAATGAGTGCTTTTACTGTGGAATGCTGTGTGGGTTTCAGAATAGTATTTGTGGGCAAAATTATGTGCTGCTGAGACCACTTCTGCTGGACTGAATGATTGTGTCTATTTGACATATCCATCTATCTACACAGGTTTAGCATATACATGGCCCACTTCATAATAAAGTTATATTCTCACAGGGGAGAAAATTACATTCAGTATTTGATATATATATACTGTATATCTCACCTATACACCAGAGAGTCATCCAGAGAGCTGTTATACTGGATCTGGTACATGCGTATTCCAGGTATGTGACGCTCAGAGGGCCACTGAATTACCACAGATGTGGATTTGAGCTTGTCCATCACTATTCTTCGATCATGATGGCTCTTTGTATCATTAAAGCCAGGCTTGGTAGAAGTTGTAATATCTGAGGAGCCAGGATCTGGTTCTTTCATGTGTGCTGTATTGTTAACCAAAAGTGGAAGGGGTACTATTTCCAATTCCACTGGGGCAGTAGCCTCTCCAGCTGCATTGGAGGCAATGCAAGTGAAAGAACCACTGTCTTTCAGTGTGGTAATCATGATGTCCAATGATCCATTGTCATGGGCCATGAGTCTTGTTGTATTATGAATTAGCTTGCCATCAGGACCAATCCAATGGATTGATGGCTCTGGATCTCCTACTGCCTTGCACTTCAGACTGACTGATTGTCCCTCCATGACAAAGGGTTTGCTGGCAAAATGTCGTGTTATAAGAGGTGGCTCACAGATAAACTCCTCCTCTTGGATTGACCAGAAATACTTGTCTGTCAGCTGCTCTGGGGAGGCACATGTCTCTAGATCATCCTCTCTAGTCAGTCGTCGAAGCCACAGAAGTTCACAGTTACAGTGTAGAGGATTTCCACCAAAGCTTATGGCCAAGCTGGATGGGCTGGAGCCTCTAGCATTGGCTAACACTTGTGACCTAAGAAAAAGGTTGTCAGGTGGCAGCTTGTGCAACCGGTTTGAGGTCATGTCCAGTCTCACCAGTTTATGAAGCATGGTAAATGTCCCCTCAGCAATATGGTCAATAAGATTGTGATCAAGTGTCAAAGTGTTAAGATTGACCATTTGACCAATGTCATCCCAGGGTAATTCCTCTAAATTATTGTAAGACAAGTCAAGGTCTTCTACAGTAGACAGAAACTCAACAAAAGCACCAGGTTGTATAAAACTGATCTGGTTGTTGCCAAGAATGAGGTGACGCAGGTTGCCCAGCCCTCGAAAGTGTTCATGCCTCAGTATAGAAAGCCGGTTGCTGTTCATGTGCAGAGCTCTTAAAGAACGGAGGTCGAAAAATGCCAGTGGCACAATCTGGCTAATTGTATTTCGTGACAGTGTCAGATGCACAAGGTTGGTCATATTAGCAAAGTCCTTTCGCCGGATGATGGTAATAAAATTGTCAGTCAGACGTAGCTCTACTGTTCGACGATCAATGGCTAGTGGCACAAAAAGGAGACCTGTCTTGGCACACAGCATGGTTAGTGTAGGGGAGTTGCTCTGGCAGAGGCATCGACCAGGGCAGTGCTGTGTGGCCCCTACATACCCCATGGCTCCCATCACAAGCAGGCATAGCAGCTTCTCCATGGCCCTTTGGCCAAGATGGTCTATATAAGAGAAAGAAAAAAAGTGAATTTTCAATTTACAATTAAATACCAATTTTAAAGGAGAAGTAAAGGCTTGGTGCACTTGGGGTGCCAAATGTGATTGTATTGACTTACCTGAAACCCTGGTCCAGTACTCCTATCAGCAGAAAACTGCACCAGCCCGGGGTTATACCAGTGAGCACCACGGAGCGATCCACTTCTGTCTTCTTCTCTCTTCAAATTTCCCAGGGCAAACGCTTGCGCAGTTGAATGAAATAGCCGATTTTTAGTTAAAGTTCAGCTTTTTGTTCCACTGGGCATGCGCAGCGGCGCAGAGACAGAGGAAGACAGAAGAAGATCGCTCCGTGGTGCTCACTGGTATAACCCAGGGCCGGTGCAGTTTTCTTCTGATAGGAGTTTCAGGTAGTCAATACAATAACTTGGGGGTGCTTAACATTTGGCACCCCCAAGTGCACCAAGCCTTTCCTTCTCCTTTAAACACAATTTTTCTTACTAACAACAAACTCAAATTATTATTTATCAATGTATTGCTCAAAAGTCCCAATGAATCCACAAAGTTTAATAATGACTCTGGCTTAAGAACAAAATGATCTAACACTTTTTCTTAGAGGCAAAGAATAAAACCAAAGAATTGTCTGAAAATACTTCCATGCATAGATTATTATACATTGTTGAGATAATGGCATACATATGACTTAAAACCAAAGCAATTCTCATTTTTAGAGGACAATATTTCACACTATCTTTCAGGATTTGTCAAATATTTAGGTTTGCCCAAGCCAAACCCTTGAATAAAATCAAGAACGATACAAAAAAAGTATTTTTTGCAAATTTTAATATTCAAATTAGCCATTGTCTTTGCTGTTCAGCCAAATCTTTTGTCAAGGATTCAGTATTCAGCCGAATTCAAAAATTATGAATTTTGTGTATCTCTAGTCTTTAAAACACCTCTGTTATAAATTCCACTGGGGCAAACTAATGAACATAGGTGCTAAACTATGTAAGAGTACAGTTATTAACAACAATTAATTTTTTTTAACTTTACTCAAAGTTGGAAAATTGTAGCAAATCAATGATTGGATACTTGTAACGGTCGGCACCCAACACCAGAACAAATGCCAAGCACCCTGGTCTCGGCTCGTGCTTCACCTGTAGTGTGACCGCCTTTGGCTTCGGGAGGAGCCCTCAGCTACTTGGATGCCACCAGGACTTAAACGAGAGGTGCAAGGCCAGATGTTCTGGATAGGCAGAGGGCACGACTGTTTAGCGAGAGTCTTTGGGCAGAAGGTCGTAGTACAAGGCGTTAGGCAAATAGAGTAGTCAGATCAGGCCAGGTCAGGGCAGGCAGAGAATAAATGTAGTCAGACAGGCAAGGGTCAAACCAGGAAGTCAATCAGAGGGTTAAGGCAGAATCTGCGTCAGATATTAGGCAAGGGGTCAGGATACAGAAAGTAGAATCGTCAAGAACAGGCTGGGGTCACAACAGGTAATCAAAACAGGTTTTCAGGAACAGGAATAGCAACAGCTAAGCACCAGGAACAAATCCTATCACGGGCAAGGTCCTTTAGCTCTAATAGGCCTTATATACATTCAAATTTGGCGTGATGACGCCAGCGCGCCTTTAAAAAACAAGGAGGCGCGCGCGCCCCTTAAGGATCCAAGATGGCACCGGACACGGAGCGCCGCGGTGGGCGTCCCCGCCACACCACTGGACCACCAGGGTAAGTCGGATTCCTTACATTACTATTGGCAACTGCAGACAAGAAACTTTGTACCTATGTTTGTAATGTACTATTATCAAAATGTCTTTTTCCCTTTCTGCATTGGAAACGTTTACCATTGCGTCTCTGGCACTCTCCACTTTGCAGTCAAACTATGATTTATGCACTTTATTTAAACCCCTTAGGTATGGTTGTGTGAAAGTAGGGAGGGGTGTGTGTATGGATGCTGGGTTTTCATTTGGAGGGGTTGGACTTGATGGACTTTGTCTTTTTTCAACCTGATTTAACTATGTAACTATGTTACTATGGTTAAAATTAAGAATATACTATGAAAAACACCATAAATAAACACATGGTTTAAAGGAAAACTGCTTTCTGCCATTTGTATTCATACCAGAAAAAAATGAATTGCATACTGCACCTAACATAATACAATGATATAATTAGGTCAGAGAGGAATGCGGCAAACTGGAGAATGGTTGGGTGGGGGAGTTTCTTTCCTCTGGATAAGTTGGAATATAGGTAGCAATTATATAAGAAAGGGGTAGAAATTGATGGATCTGTATCTTTGCTTTCAACTTTAACAAGTTTGTCATAAAATAATCACTATAAAAGATGACATTTATAAGTCTCCTTTCCATCACTGCCTTTTATATTCACTTACAGTATTTAGATTACTGATATTCTACTCACTAAAAGCTTCTTACTAGTTGAAGATCATTTTTGAAATGAATAAAATTGCTTCAAATTAACAAGTCCGTGGGGATAATATCAGAGCGAAACCTTTGCTCAGCCAAAATAAGAAGCTACGGTTCTAATGGAGGGCACACATGTCTCTTCTGTCTATGAGGCAGTTGCAATCAATATACGACTAACAGAACTATGTATTTTTGTGTATGGCTGATCTTTTTGGCCTTTTTCTCTAATGCTTAAAGGGATATTGCCATGGGAAAAGTTTTTCAAAATCAATCAGTTAATAGTGCTGCTCCAGCAGAATTCTGCACTGAAATCCATTTCTCAAAAGAGCAAACAGATTTTTTAATATTCAATTTTGAAATCTGACATGGGGCTAGACATATTGTCAATTTCCCAGCTGCCCCAAGTCCTGTGACTTGTGCTCTGATAAATAGTGATGGGTGAATTTGCGCCGTTTCGCCGAAAAATTTGCGAAACGGCGCCGGCGTCTAGTTTTTGACGCCGGCGTCCGTTTTTTTGAAAAAAATTTTTTTGACGCTGGCGAATTTTTGCCGCAAATTTATTCGCTGGCGGCAAAACACGCAAATTCACCGCGAATTCTCGCCTGGCGAATAAATTCGCCCATCACTACTGATAAACTTCAATTACTCTTTACTGCTGTACTGCAAGTTGGAGTGATATCACCCCCTCCCTTTTTCCCCCCAGCAGCCAAACAAAAGAACAATGGGAAGGTAACCAGATAGCAGCTCCCTAACACAAGATAACATCTGCCTGGTAGATCTAAGAACAGCACTCAGTAGTAAAAACCCATGTCCCACTGAGACCCATTCAGTTACATTGAGAAGGAAAAACAGCAGCCTGCCAGAAAGCATTTCTCTCCTAAAGTGCAGGCACAAGTCACATGACCAGGGGCAGCTGGGAAATTGACAAAATGTCTAGCCCCATGTCAGATTTCAAATTTGAATATAAAAAAATCTGTTTGCTCTTTTGAGAAATGGATTTCAGTGCAGAATTCTGCTGGAGTAGCACTATTAACTGATGCATTTTGAAAAAAACATGTTTTCCAAAGACAGGGTCCCTTTAAAATGTATTATTAGTGATGGTCGAATCTGTCCTGTTTCGCTTTTTCCTAAAAATTTGCAAAACGTGAAAAATTTGTGAAATGCATTGAAGTCAATGGGTGTCAAAATAATTTTGATGTGCAACAATTTTGACGTGAGTAACAATTTTTATATGCAAGACTATATGGTCCAAATTCATTAAAGTCAATGGGCGTTTGAATAATTTTGACACGAGACAATTTTTATGCACGCAACAATTTTGACGCAATCCAATTTTTTTAGACGAGGTGAATTCTCCTCGCAGTTTTGCAAATTTATTCACAGGCGGCGAAAATTGGAAATTCCCCGCAAATCCATGCCTGGTGAATTTATTCACCCATCACTATTTATAATCATTATCACTACTTGGTCTAGACAGCCAGTGGAGTAACTAGATGCTACTGGGCCCCACAGCAAATTAATTTTAGGGCCCCCAACATTTCCAGAGGTTGTCCTGTTTTACCAATATATATTGACATTTCTCATTAATTAGTGCCTCATAGGCCCCCTATACCTCCTGGGCCCCCCTGCAGCCGCAGGGTCTGCTTCCTCTGTAGTTACACCCCTGTAGACAGCTATTGCATAAGCTTTGTGTTTTGCCCATAGAAGCATGTTGCATACAAGGCCTAAACCACCTTAAGGAACCAACTGTATGTAGACTGACATCCCCTGCACAAGCCAAGCGAAGATGTTTGCAAAAGGGAGTTGAATTTAAAGGAATATCTATACGAGACAAGTTTCTTATTTCTGAGAGATTCTTTATTCAAGATATAAGAGTCGAATAATCAATGTAATAGATGAGCAACTTTTTATTGCTGCAGGCTGCAAGTGGACAGTCACCATTTTTGAATGCAAAAATGTATTAGACATAGAAGAACCCTCGATTAAATCAGAACTGTCTGACATATCTATGACATACTGTATTTTTATATAACAAAGGCAAAGTACACATAGCTTCTAATCATATTGTGACATGAATATGTATTTTCTAAACATTCGTTTTCTATTCCTCTCCACAAGTGGTTGGGAGGCTTGTTTGTGATGGGTTATGTGAGGTGGTAGTTGCTTGTCCTGCTGTTCTCAGTAGAGATGTGTCAGTTGTCTTAGATTAAGTAACATGAGACTAAGCTGTTGTGACATTTTTGGACAGGGCAAGCGTGGACTTTTCAATTTGATTAGGCTTCACCAGAGACATGCAGGCTGCTTCACAACTGTGTGTCTGTCATTGGCAAAGTGGGAGGAGGTGAGTCTAACATCCATAAGGCAGAAAAACATGCTGTTAAATAAAGTGTGCACCAATGAGCTGATATAGCACAGAGAGTGAGTAACTTTGTGGCAGGAGGCAATCATATGGCTTCCCAGAAACTTAGATAAGAGCCTAATGTACCATGATATAAAGAGGCCATTATGATGTCAGAGGAAACCTAATGTACAGTTTAACAGAGAATAAAATGTAAGATTGCTCAATTGGCAAATTAATGGATATCACAAGCAACAACACAGGCTAACAATAGCAACATACCGGGCACCTACAGAGACCTCTCGGGAGAGGACCACATCAGCTCACCAATGCAGTCCTCAACAACATGATTTTCAAACCTGCAAGTTAAATATATGTCCAATTTTTGGCCAGATATTCATTAGACAGGTCCCCCCAAGGCCCAATAAGCATGGCGATAAACCGAGGGAGTTCTTTGTAACCCAGTTCATCATCATAATACAGTGAGCTACTCAAAAGGTTGCTTAATGTAAACATTTGTGTCATTGAAAAACTGGTGTACAGGAAGCCCCATGTGGCATCACAGAGACAGGCAATAACAGGTCTGTAGGTAAGAAGGTCAGGGAAGGGCAGGCAAAAGCCAGTTCATATAACAGACACGGATCAAAACCATGAGTTCAAAAGTAAAAGATAAGGGCAAGGCCAGAACTCATTAACGTGCAGCAACTCAGGACCCTTAACTGGGGAGTTGCTTGCAGCTGAACCCAAACATCCTGTAGGTGTCAGCAATGAAAAGCAGAGGCAAATAGAAAACACCTTCATGGCCTCCTGTAGCTCAACTAAACCTTGGGGTGTGGACTCCACAGATTCTAGTTTGCAAGATCTGACAAGTGTGCTCCCTGTGTTCTTTGTGCACATGCAAAACAGTACATTACCTACCTCTCACCAGGGAGGGTGCATTACATTTTGTCCTGAGGTAGCACAACAGGAAGCCCTGTCACATTGCAGCATCTTACAGGAACCTACCAATGACAAAAACAATTTTTTGACAGAATTACAATTTTCATTAACGAATGGAACGTATGGAACATCACAAAAACTTCTTTCTCCACAGAAAGGAAGGTTGATTCCAGTTATTAGAGTGAGTTGTTGATTTGCTAAGCCCACGGCTTCCCATTATCCCATTAGATCACTCGTTTCCCAGCAGTGCCCCAAGCATTAACACAACTCAGCCAGACAGGATTGATCATCCACTTAAAGATGTAGTTGTAATCTGTCCCAAAAGCTTGCAGTCAGTTGCTCCTATTTATTGTCCATTGCTCCTAGGTAAATCTTTTTTCTTTTTATCTGGAACCTAGATTGCAGCGGTCATAAAGGGGAACCTGTTTCTACATAGGGTTGCCATTCAGTTTCATACTTTTATGCATCATATCCCTATCCTCATACTCTAAACATACACTTATATGGATTCAAGTCCCTTTTAATCTAGTAGTATTATGGGAGGCACTATTCCATTCATTCTCCAGTTTGGTTGGATAATAACATACCCTGTACATGTATAATGCATATAATGACCCCCTGCTCTAGAAATGTTACTGTATAGTGGTATTATATAACTGTAAATTATAGTAAGACCTCTTATCTGGAAAACCCCAGGTCCTGAACACTCTGAATAACAGGTGCCATACCTATATACTATAATAAAGAATAAAAAGCAATATTTATACATTTATAAAACAAAACACAGGTAGTATCCATATAAAATGCAAAAGCCTGCTTCAGCATCATATAAGGTGTGTGGTACATATCAATACCCCATCTACACAAATGTAAAAAGAGATTTTACATTATTTTATGATAATTTAGTAGCTAGGCAATGCATTCTTACTGAGCCAGCCTTTTAATCTGAATTAATTGAATGAATGTTTATGACCAAACTACTACTTTACTACTCCTTTATTCAGGTCCAAGGATGAGACCCTGCTATGTGACAGGCAAAGAGAATATTCATTTATTTGGGTATGGGAATAATGCTCAAGCATATTAAGTGAATGAACTAACATGATCAAAATCAGAATGCAGGATTAGTTTGCTGGTTGTGCTATATAACAAAAATTAACTAAGGTACTATTAATGATGGTACAGTACAGGATGATTAAAGAAAGTGCTTTTGGTGGGGAAATTCGATTCTAAGGTAGAGTTAACTGTTTCCATCTTAATAACTACAGTTACATAATGAATAACTCAATAACAAAAGAACTCTAGAATTCTATAAGAGTGCTCCAGAAATTCAATTGCATATGACAGATATATATATATATATATATATATATATAGTAGCTGCACAGCAAAATATAGTGTTGTCAAAATTTTGGTAAGATTAACTGTTTTGCAAATTTATTTACAAAGAGAACATTGCGAGTATCCCACACTGGGTAGTTTGCTTATTACCTTGTGATGCTTTAAATATTGCTGTTTACATATATGATGTTATATACTGTATTCTTATGTACTCTATATATTGATAAGCCTTAACAAGCCAGTTATTACGTTTATTAATCCACTGGTACAAGCATATGGTCCATTATAGGAACTGAATCAGCTATGCTGGAATATGGAACATTCTGACATCTTAATACCCTTGAGCCTTGGACACAGTTAGCCCTATAATCAGAGATTTTAAAAGTATCTTGCTGTATCTTCCCTTCATCTATATAGCAAGGGATAGCTGATAGGATACATATAACCTTTTATACTTGGGGATAACTATTATATTACTCCATGACATTTTTTGCACTAAATGCTGTGCAAATAGACTTTAAAGGAGAATTAACCCTAAAAATGAAAGTGGCTAAAAATGACATATTTTATATACTGAACTTATTGCACCAGCCTAAATTTCAGCTTATCAATAGCAGCAAAGATACAGGACTTCAAACTTGTCACAGGGGGTCACCATCTTGGAAAGTGTCTGCGACACTCACATGCTCAGTGGGCTCTGAGCAGCTGTTGAGATGCTAAGTTCAGAAGTCGTCACAAAATATCAAGCAGAAAAATGAGGTGTGCCTGTAATGTAAGATGGCGCTACAGAGCTGATTAATATTCTGATGGTAGCTGCACTGTGCTGCTATCTAGTAATTATCTGTATTAATTACAATGATCCAGGACTTCAAACTTGTCACAGGGGGGTCACCATCTTGGAAAGTGTCTGTGACACTCACATTCTCAGTGGACTCTGAGCAGCTTTTGAGAATCTAAGTTTAGGGGTCATCGCAAATTATCAAACAAAAAATAAGGTTGTCTATAATATATGCTGAAACTACAGGACTGATTATTAAATTCTGATGCTAATTGCCCTGGTTTCTGTGCTGCCGTGTAGCAATTATCTGTATTAATTACTAATCAGCCTTATATTGTGACATTTATATTCTATGTGTACTGTAAATTGTGAGTGGGTCCCTAAGCTCAGTAAGTGACAGTAGCACAGAACATGTGCAGTGAATCCACAGTAAAGAAGATGGGGAGTTACTGGAGCATCTTTGGAGACAAAAATCTTCACTGCTAAAGGGCTGTGGTTGCCTTGGGCTGGTACAGAAGCCCAAAACCTATTGTACAACATTAATAGCTACTTCTTTAGTCCTTTAAGCCTCATTTACAGGGATGAGAGATTGTTTTCTCCTGATGCAGATTAACAGTGAAATTTGTGTTTTCGCGAGTAGCGAAAATTTTAAAGAATCTGTGCTAGAAGTTCGCTGAGCATTTTGTTTTGCTAGGAAAAAAATGCGAAAAACACCCAATGATTTTCATGCATTTGGCATGACCAAAAATGACTTAATTTTAATCATAAAATGAAAAAAAATTTTTTTTTTAAAAAATGTCAGTAAATGGCTACTAAAATGTGCAGTATTATATGAATCTGCCATCTCAAACCTTTCGAGGTCATGTATGGCAGATGTCCCTATCCCAATTTTAAGATGTTGTGGTTTGCGCTGGGTTTAGCCAGATAATCCAAAAAAATTGGTGTGTTTTGGGCAACAACCTAAAAAAATCTAGCAATTTGGGAGAAAAGTCTGAAAAAATTGTAATTGATTCAGGGTTTTTGCTCGATTTTATCGAGTTTTTTCCCCAATCTGATTTTTTTTAGTTATTTTCATTATAATCAAGGCAAAAGCATGGATGGGAGCTTGGTTGAGCTTTTTTTTATTAAAAAAAAATATAAAATTTAGATAAAATATTTTAGTAAATAACCCCCTAAGCGTACTAAAAAAATTATGGTATGAGGGTGCAGGGCTAAATCTCAATTATTTTGAGACCAAATTCTCAAGCTACATATAGTAGTGCATATAGTACATATAGTTATACAAGTCCAGGTCTATTCATTATTGGACAGGTAGTAGAAAACATGACCAAATGTATTTGATTGACTAAATTGATATTTGTAATGGAGTATTTAAACAATCCCCATTGAAGTCCTAAAAGGCATCAGTGCATGTTGTACATGTTATTTCTGTACTGCTTTTTTTTCTAGCTATACAATAAAATCTTCTTTACAGGCTACCACAATAGCATCCTCTAGGGTTCCAGGAAGCAATTCAGGAGTGGAAAGGCAATAGCATCTCCTGCTGTTCCTTATCCGATACAATCAAATGAGACGATGCAAGAATGGAATTCTCTATGTACCATATTTATATATATATAATTGCCTATTAATGAAAATAAAAGGAATGCTGTTATAGTTTAAATATGCTTATCAGCTGGCAGCATTGCCATTCCTTCAGTTCATTAGCTCTATTTAGCAGAGACTTAGCTGCCTTCTTCAGTGTTATAGAGACAAATATGCCCCTGTCTGGGTTTCTCATGAAAATGCTGGCCAAACACCAACTGAATTGTTTTTCCCATTGAAGTGTTTGATTTATAAGAACAAATGTTTTTTTTTTTTTCTGTTCTAGAGCCTAATGGACCCATTATAGGAGATGTCAGATTGCTGTTCAGTTCCAAGGGCTTCCTTTGACTGATGGATATTCGAAAATATTTCAGTAGTATTATTCTTTATTTCTAAAGAACAGCACATATTACAGCACTTTATACATTGTTCACACTCCTGGTCTAGGGGAGCTTAAAGTCAAGGTCCCTATCACATACACATTGATCAGTTTTATTAGGAGTCAATTAACCTGCCTGTATGGTTTTGGAGTAAGGGAGAAACCAATGAAGGCACAGGGATAACATACAAACTGATACAGATGGCAATAGTGCTCAGCATTGATCATATTCCTTACAGATAGGAAATTGTAAACAAATTGACACCTTTATCACAGCTGATATATGTGTCAGTTCAATATAATATGTTTGACTGCTTTGAGCAGAAGAACCATAGAGCAGAATGGGGTTCAGTTGGCAAAGCAGTCAAACATGTTACTCACAGACATAAACTTTTGAGAAAAAAAGTATATGTTTTTGGAAACAAGTTTATAAACTTGTTACTTTTCAATTTTATGTTGAAGATTGTTGATGAGCCATCCAGAAATTATGGGTTTAGTTAGTGGTCATTAACAACCCAGGATACATAATAAATGTGCAAGTACTACAACCGTATAGGAACTATGACCCTAATATTATCTCATTTAAAGGAGAAGGAAAGCTATTGATGCAGTTTATTCCCAATAGATGCAATAGTGCAAAACAGAACGCTATATTTATTATGTAGAATGTTTTACCATACCTGAATAAACAGCCATATACCCTCTATTTGTTTGTTTAAGATAGCAGCTACCATATTAGCTTCATGTGTGTCTCTTGCTTGCTTGCTGATAGTTCTCTGCTCAGATTACAGCAGGGAGGAGAGAGGAGGAAGAGCAGAAGCTATGCAAGATCCTATCTGGGGCTAAGAGATAGAAATCTGATGCTTTTTTTCTTTTCATGGAGGACACAGAACAGTGGCACAGTGAGTGTAACTGTGTGTATTTATATAGGCATTTCTGATAATGCTTGCATCATTTTAACCTTCCCTTCTCCTTTAATGTTTGTTGCAAAAAGCAAATTTACACTGAAGCAACAAGATTCTAAATTTCAGTAAAACAAATTGTAGCACCTTACTTTCAGTACTTAAATTGGAATGTTAAGTATCAGCTACAAGCCCACAGCAGAAATGGTTGCTTTTTACCATTCTCAATTTACCTCTTTAAGAATGAACTGTTAAGGACCACCCTGTGTGGTATAACCACTCAGAAGCTAATAGGAATGAAAAGAAAAGCAACTTTAAGACAAAAGCTAATTAATGGTGGCTCCATTAACGAATTTAAATAATTTGGTTATAAAGGACTCTGAAAAAGCAAATGAGCTTAATCAGTTCATTTCATTAATGTATACATAAGAGAAAACAGGGGTTTAAGACACAATCTGTAAGGGCACAAATTGTTCAGCTCAATCAACACAATGGTACTTTAATGTTTACTTAAAGTTAATTTGAATAAGGCACCAGGACCTGATGGAATACACCCTCAAGTACTTAAAGAGCTTAGCTTAGTTTTGTTAAGGCGCCTTGTCTCATCTGTTATGGTACCTATGGTATAGAGGAAAGCTAATGTAATTCCAATATTTAAAAATGGATTACAATCTCAACCTGGTCCATAAATTTGACATCTGCGATGGACACATTTTTTTGAATGTTTGTTAAGAGATCATATCCAAGCTTATCCTTAGGAGAATGGCATTATAAGATGTAATCAGCATGGCTTTATTTGTTTGTTAAACAAACCGAGTAGCTGTTTTTTTATGAAACTAGTAGGAACCTGAATAGCGGGGTTGCAGTAGAGGTGACATAACTGTGTTCACCCTAAGCTTTAATACAGTGCTGCAGTTGCTTTTAAAACTAATATGTGTTTCTCTTGGTTAAGCTGTTTGTGCCTGGAAAGAAAAATGGCTAAGGGTAGGGACACACTGGGCGATTTGGGGAGATTTAGTCGCCTGGCGACTAATCGCCGCGACTTTCCACGACCAATCTTCCCCGAATGCCTCCCCTCACTCTGCGCCTGGATAAAATGAAAAATCGCCTGCGCTAATCACACGCGGCGATTTGTTTTCTGAAGTCGCCCGAAGTTTCCTCGTGAGGCAACTTCGGGCAATTTCGGAAAACGAATCGCCATGTGTGATTAGCGCCGGCGACTTTTCATTTTATCCAGGCGCAGAGTGAGGGGAGGCATTCGGGGAGAAAAGTCGCTGCGATTAGTCGCCAGGCGACTAAATCTCCCCAAATCGCCCAGTGTGTCCCTACCCTAAAGCATCATGTACAGAGGCTGGTTGTACATTCTTAATTGGGAGTAGTGTTCTTAGTCAAGTACTGCAGGGATTTTATAGTGATAGTGTCCACTTTAATAAGTTCAATAATGACTTGGGAGTGGGCACTTTAAGAACTGCATCATTGTGTGATTGCAGAAACAAAACTATGCAGCACAATTATTCCCATCCAGGCTGAGGCAACTTTGCAGCAGGGTTTGCACAAACTTGCAATCTGGGGAGCTAAGTGACAGGTGAGATTACATTTTGATAAATGTAAGGTTATGCACCTGGTACAGAATCACCCGTGACCCAGGATTTCAACATTTGCAAGCCAATTATATATAATTATTGTGATTTTGTTAGGCAAATACATAATGGAGGCAAACCTAGGGGTACCTTTTGCTGCAGCAAGCAATTCCAGTCAGAAGCAGCAATGGAAGGTCTCAATTAGGAGTATGAGAACTATGTATAGCTACGTATATAAAGGGACTACACAATAAACTGTCTGATGCTTTTGCTCTCTTGATCAATAAGCAGTTAGGTTTCATTTAAGCAAAAAGTTTAAACTTGATAGAAGTGTGTCTTTTTTCAACCTATATTTCTATGATGATGCAATAAACTACATAAAATATCTTGGAGGACTATCATGATGTGTAAAAAGTAGAGTGAAACATTACTGGCAAGGTTCATAGCAACCAATCAGATCTTTGCCTTTGTTTTCTAACTGTTGAAATCTAACTGCTGATTGGTTACTCTGGGCAACAACACCGGTAGTGCTTCACTTCACTTTTTCACAGCATGATAAATGTGTACTTTTTAAATGGCCATTGCCCCCCCTCCACTTTGTGCATGTGTAAATGTACTTATTTTAAGTTATTGTATTAATGATTTCATTGAAGTTAGGTTTTAATTTTTACATCCTTGCCAATACTATATATCTGATTTAGGGTCATGACTGTGTCATCTTTTTAAAAATCTGGTGTTTTTGGTCCCTTTTGTTGCTTCTCTTTAAAAAACCTTTTAGAACACACTTTACCTAGCAACAGAAAATCGGAATATTTCAGTACAGTAAAAGGTAAGTCCATTCCTGCATATAAGCTGGAGCTATTAGGCAATACGAGATTTGTGTGCTATGGTGCACAAGGATGTAAACCCATAGTTAATATAAATCACTATCAATAACCTTGCCTTCGTAAACTAAAAGAACAGCATGATAACAGGCAAAGAATAAGCTGTTTAGGCAAATCTGCTTGTTCATGCTTTTTCAGAGAGGCTAGAGTCTCCATATTGTGGGAAGCTGTAATTGTCAGAGTTAATAAAATATAGATGTTGGAAGGGCTGAATGTATTGTCTTCAGTTACTATCTGGCCCATGGGAAGAAAATCCATTCACTAAACAAATTCATGAGCAGTCTTGAGCTATGTTAAAGGGATTGGTTAAATGGTTTAATCCTTTTGAACCTGGTCCCCTTCCCATTACCTCCTCCAGAACAAATTCTCTCTCTGGATATGTTGCCTGCTGTACATTCAGAGCTCTGCATCTATTTACTTTGTTTTTGTGGGGGTTCAGCTACAGCGCAAGGATTAGTCACAACTGGTTGTCTCTGTGGTTTTTATACCACTCAAGGGACCATTTTGTGCAGATAAAGTAATGTAAAACTCTCTGATTTTCTCCTGGCAACACACCCAAAACAGCAGAGTCAGTGTAGTAAACAGCGTGCTCATTTTGTGTTGTGGAAAATGAATCCTGGTTGAATTTAAGAAAGTAGTAAACTTCACACACTTCTTGTATATGTATTCCTATTATCCTATTATCTTGGGACCTGGTACTACAGATTTGTACTTCTTCTTAAATTGCTAATAACTTTTTTATTTAACATGAATACATTTGTATAATATTTATGACATTCCAGTTCCATTCATAAATTATCAGTTGTTTTAATAACAACTGGTGCCCAGAGGTTTGTGGGTGTGAAGCTGTGGAACCCTTTCCTCCAACTTACAGAGAGCTCAACTAGATGGAAAGAGGTCTTGTAACCTGTATTCAGCTGGGGTATCTAGGTATTTGGATAAAATAGATTAACTAGTGTTTAAAAATAAGTAATAGGTTAGACAAAATATTTATAAAAGAATAGGAGAGTAATTCATAGTATAAGATCTGTTTAGTATACTCAGTATTGACTTTCTTCATTGTCTATAATTTTTCACTTAATGTATTACACTCAAAGAAAGTTATAGGCTACAGTTAATCATCATCGTTTGTTTATACAGTGCCAACAAGTAGTGATCTACATCAATTTATAAAAAAACAGGGCTCTTACGATAAAGTAACAAATGATATAGTAAGAATAGGATGGGTTACCGGACATCTCAGAGAACATCTTAATACAAGAATTCACTCAAGGTTTTCCCTATATGTAATTAATGTAAAATACATGACTATTAATAATTTACTTTCCTAACTTCATACTTCAATTCCAGCCAATCAGTCTATATGCATATTCATCTTGCCTAAACTACGTGCATAATCACCTTCATTACCTGTTTAAACTCATATGCATGCCTATGTACTTAATTCAGTTTAGTAGTTTTTCTATGCAACAGTTTTCCATTGTATCGATGTATCCACTGTATCCCAATATCCATGTATACTGAGTGTTGTACTATAACTGTATGGAAACACAGTGACATGAAGAACATTTATATGTACCACTGAGTAGGCAGTAAGGCACATATAAACTAGAGCAGACAAAAGTTTAATGCCCATTTTAACCCAGTAGACAGGGGTGCAACGGGGGGGGGGGGGGTGACCACAAAATTGATTAAGAGAAAGACAAAACAACGTTTTGCCTTTGTCACATTTGGAGGTAACACAAAAACGCCCAGCAGTTATTGGATACTCTTGATTCACACTGGTGCTCCGTCACTGGCAACCACAGGATTTACTTCAATATGTAGAATGGGTAAATCAAGAAGCAGCAAAACGTAGAAATACCTGCTATTTAGTAATTATTGTGCATCCACACAACATGTTTCGGGCAACAAGGGCCCTTTTTCAAGTGTGTACAAACCAAAGTGAAAGAGTGCTTTAAAGTGTCATACAGGCCTTTGTCAGTAAGACACATAAGTATACAAGTGATGGTGTTTAGGAAGGTTAAAAGTATTGAGAGCTAATAAATAGACTGACAGTCACCATGTTTAGTAGGGTCACAATAAATCTATAGAATTTTCTCTTGGGGCTGCTGGCCATAGATTTAAGTAGACATGAAAGAACCCACTTCATTTTCTTGGGAACAAAAATTGGGTGCAAAATGGTAATGGCTAAATAGTGATCTAGGCAATGGTGTAACTAGGAGTTAGCAACTAAAATATTTTTTATCCCCATCCACCCAACCTTTGCAAAGATGATCTGTTTTGCACCCACCAAACTAGGCTCTCCATTCATTTGGAGATACCAAAAGCGGCTAAATCTTAATCTGCTGTATATAATATAATGGCTCACAACAAAAACAAAAGTAATTCATAAGAAATAATATAGCTTATAATACCATTAAACCATAACTGCTGGAGTTTGACAATTGATGCGCTGAATTTTGACAATTGAATTGTTTCTCAGAGAATTATGGGAGATCCATTGACCGGGGCAGAAAGCCAGAGGCAGGCAAAAATAATTCATAAGGAATAATACATTATCTTTAAACCACAACCCACTGTGTCAAAGACAATAAACTATTCTACTTATCTTATTTTGCACAAAGAAAGAAAATGCAATCCTAAGCAACTTTCTAAAATGCATTAATTAACAATGTTCAATGGTTTTTAAAATTATTTGTACTTGTAATTGCTATTATAAGCAGTTTCTGCTTTTCCCTGGCTATTCTTTGCTTGGGTGGTTTTGACTTTTGTAACAGAAGCCAAAGGTTTATCAGGTCTGTCTCGGCTAGAGGAGAGCTAACTTCTGTTACATAAGATAACTGTAAAACCAATGAAAATGCATAATTTATGTATATTGGAAAGTTGCTTAGAATCATATTGCCATTAATTACCGTAGGTGATATTTTATTTTGGGGTCTATATCCCTTTTAAGCTCTGGTCCTTGCAACTAGCTTTTATAATGGTTACAGAGATTTCATGGTGGATACGATAGATTCTGGTATGAAACTATAAGAGCTGCCTTCTTATCCAACCATATAAGATATGCTCTGTATCTTGTTGGTATTATTCTTCTCTTACCTGTTCCCCATCCCATAACACACAGTGACCAGATAGTAAAACCATGTGAAGTCTTCACTTCTACTGTATATTCACTGTTTCAGCAGAATTTTCTGAACACAGCTTAGCCACATATCAATAAATGAGAATGTCCACCAAATAATAATAGATTAACATAAGACTTGGTCGCACTAAATAGAAAATCCTGTTGGGTATCCCAGTACTGGTTCTCTGGTTCATCAACTCAATCAATCAAGCTTGTACTTGATCCCAACTAAGATATAATTAATCCTTATTGGAAGCAGAACCAGCCTATTGGGTTTATTTAATGTTTACATGATTTTCTAGAAGACTTAAGGCATAAAGATCCAAATTACAGAAAGATCCATTATCCGGAAAACCCCAGGTCCCGAGCATTCTGGATAACAGGCCCCATACCTGTAATTGTCCCAGAGGTAAATATACAAAAATGAACAGGCAACCGCCGTGTGAAGCAGGAAAAGAAAAGCACAACATGTAATCAAGGCTGTAGTGCAATCATTCTGCAATTATTATCAATGACTTTAAAAGCATAAATAGTGGTTTTTGGACTGTTAATATTTAAACCTCCTTTAAGGTCCAACATATAGCCAGGAACCTAGTCAGTACATGACACTACTATAGATTTTGTTAAATATTGGTGTATTAGGTGCTGATTCGTAGTTCGTATCTAGGACAACAAACTGGCGTTCTTCCCTGATAAAAAAAAAGAAAATAATTAGATGCATTTGGTAACCCTGTGGCACTCTCATTACACTACTAGGTCACTGGTGATGAGAAACCCATTTGAGATAAGGTTCTCTTGAAAATTCATGGACGCCACTAATAAATGCATGCTGCAGAGCAGCAGTGATTACAATAAAATTGCAATCACTGCAAACTTCTAGATGGATTTTCTAGACGTGTCCTTGAATTTTCAAGTGATCTGGTGACCCTAATTCAAGAGATACTTTTGCCCTTTACAGTCACAAGTTGCAAGATGCAATGGTCATATGACCCTGTAAACTACACTGTGCCCCATCACTTGTTTTGCTGCTGGTCAGCAAAACATAATCAAGGCTTTTGTGTTTTGGCTGTCAATGCGTAAGCAGACATTGTTTCAGTTAACCTGCAGCTAATACTTATCAGCTTAAATTTATTTCGAAAAGTGTTGTCTAACACATTTAAAGTGATTTTTCAGGCGTTGATCAACCCGGTGAATGTAGGCTTAGTGCCAAAATGAATATACTACTTAGCAGTATTTGCTACAACAAAACCAATTGTAATCCCATAAAGCTCTTGCTGAATGAAGCCTTACTGCATTTGACAGAGCTGACAGAAGAAACTCCCCTATGCAATGTAACCACCAAGGGAACACTTTCAAATCAAGAACTGCAAATTATATAGGTGTACACTGTCAAGGCTGCTCACACACAATGATACACATTCAAAGGAGTTATAAAATAAATGTATAATGTACTGGCAAAGACTATGTTTAAGGTAGCTCCCTAGACAATATCTTTTAAAGGGATAGTTCACCTTTCAGATAACTTTTAGTGTGTTATAGAATGGCCAATTCTAAGCAACTTTTCAACTGGTCTTCATTATTTATTTTCTATAGTTTTTTTTAATTATTTGCCTTTTTTATTCTGAGTTTCTCCGGTTTTTAAAAGGGGGTCGCTGAAAAAAAACAAATGTTCTGTAAGGCTACAAATATATTGTTATTACTACTTTTTTTTACTCATCTTTCTATTCGGACCCTCTCCTATTCATATTCCAGTCTCCTATTCAAATCAATGCATGGTTGCTAGGGTAATTTGGCTCCTAGCAACCAGATTGCTAAAACTGGACACTGGAGAGCTGCTGAATAAAAAGCTAAATAACTTAAAAACCATAAATAATTTTTTTTTTAAATCAATTGCAATTTATCTCAGAATATCATTCTCTAGAATCATACTAATAGTTTATTCAAAGGTGAACAACCCCTTTACTAAAGGCAGGGGAACCAGAACATAAGTTTTTGTCTTTATTCAGTGAAAAATGTCCCCTAATTCTTTAGCACAAGGGATTTGAATAAATGCACCAAATCTAAGACATAAAACAGCTCAACACATAATGAAACACAGAACAGGAATGTTCTCCTTACTGCTCATACTATGTTATTTATTGTGCTCAACCATAAATGGATCCAAAGTAGCATTACATTCAATCCTTTGCTTGATAATGTATTAATGTATCGAGCAATGACCACAACAATAAGAAACAAGTGCTGGGTTTTTACCATATTTATATGAATATTTATTAACCACAAGAATGGGACAGCTCTTGTTTTTTTCAGGGATTTTTTTTTCAATGATCTGTTGTATAGGCATTCAAAATATATATTGCATGGTCTAAAATGTTATTATATCCATCTTTTTAATGCATATTCTCCAATGTAAGCAATCCCACTCTTACTTAGTGATTAATGTTGATGGGGATGGGGATCTGAGTGTGCTAGGCCACTCTAAAAATTTGTTTGCAGGGGGGCCCAGCTCACTCTAGTTACTCCACTGCAGGTCCTGGAGCCTTGTTCATATTAACTTTGCTTACATGTTACTGTGTCCTGTGTCAACTTTCTGTCTTTGATTTCTTAAGTGCTGCTTTCTAACATTTTTTTTTATCCTGGAATGCATTGCCCCAATCTATCTGCTGAAATAATAATGTTAACATGGTCAATAATTCTGAGCTAATCCCTGCATATGATTTGCATCAGGGATTTGAGTTTTTCTTGGGTATTAGTCCTCAGGGCTGCTGCTGAGCGGTGCTGCTGCTGAGCACTAATACCATACTATATAAACCTCAGTTTACACCATAATGATTTTTTTTAGGTAGATTTGTTCTATCCCAGATAACTCCATGCTAGTATTGGCAAATGGATCTTGCTACCAATTTGGCTCTCCATGTGAGAGTGAAATAGTGAGAAATGTACCAAAAGTCCCATAAGTGGGAGTAAAACTTGCAGAAAGATAGAGTCATAGAAAGAAAACACAAAATGTGGGTAGAGGAAGCGTGTAATTAAAGGCAATACACATAGGAAAGACTGGCATGAGAAAAGCTCCCAAGAGATGGAGAGATATAAAAAGTATTTAATAGAAATCTGGAAAGTCGAGACAAAGGGAAGTGGTGGTCAACAAATGCCCATAAGAAACTTTATTCTAAAGGTTTACTAAAGGATCAAAAGACTCTAATAGTAATTTGGTTACTACACGAGCTTGTAGTAACAGCAGCCCAATTAACATGTTTAAAATATGGGCTGATATATAAATGGATTTTGCATATTTTTGTTGGGGTTTCTGGTTCCCCTTTAAATCCTCAGTTCCTAGTAACACTGAATGATTGCATTATGTTTGGGGAGAAGTGGACTTCTCATGCAGCCCAGGAATTAACTGTGAATGCAGAGCAATTCTAATAGGTTTAAAGGTTAAGGAATTAAGTAGACGAGAGTATAAATAATTGAAGCTCATTTGGTTGGAAAGCAAGCTGCACGTGGCTTCCCAGTGGCTGCGCCCTGGATAATTACGCAGGCAATTATAGGCAAGAGTAAACAGAATGTACCTGCAAGAAAGATTAATGTGGATATGCTAAGATTCATCTGATACATTTCAGGAAACATGGGCCTAATGAATGGACAGAACCTCACAACATCCTTGAGTTACAAAGACATGCCTGTAAATCACTGCAAAATATCAGCAATTATTGTTTGTTACAGACTGAAGAACAAAGCTTTGTACTGTGTCAATGTTTACATTGGTTTTAACATCAGGCATAGATACTCGTTGGTAATACACATTTATAGATATAATGCAAGATGTCCTTATTTTCAGTTTTTATATTCATTTAAGGTGAGGTATGTATATATTACACAACAACCATGAATATCCTGTAAAATATATCCTTATACTGAATGATTCATGATGTTATTGACTCAAAGTAACTTTTATATTACAGGTATGGTATCTGTTATCCAGAATGCTTGAGACCTGGGATTTTCTGGATAACAGATCTTTTCATAATTTGAATCTTCAAAGTCCTTAAGATTTAGGCTACAGAATAATTTACTTAGCTCGAAGAAGTAAAGGCTATAAAAACGTTTATACTCCTCAGATTGATTTACCTAATCTTAACCCTTCCTATACCACTTCCTAAGGGGCAATTACGAATACGAATTTTCATTTTTTTCTAGCTAAACTTGTAATTCAAATTAGAGTTGAAAGTTGAGAGTTGAAAAACTTGCATTTTAGAGTTTTAATAAGCATGAAAGATTCAAATTGACAAAAATTCAGCATCTAAAAGCTGCCAATTTCATATAGAAGTCAATGGAATTTGTCCTAGGCAAAATGTAACTAATTTACTTTGGCAGACCCATTCAAAATGATGAGCAGAATATGCATTTTAGTTATTATCATGGTTTGGAAAAATGTCAAGTTTATTCAAGTTTAAAAAAAATAAAATATTGATAAATCGCCCATGTTATTTTTAAGGATTTAAGAATGTAGTATATATGGCAAGGGGAAAAAAAGTAGAATAGGTCAGAAATTCTAAATTTTAATTAGCTTGTTATCCCTCCCCACTAACGCCAATAAATAATAACACAGAGTTCCAACCTGGAATTTTAGACAAATGCGTCACTTCGGCTTTTGGACTCTGCAATCCATAAGTTAAGCATTTTCTCCCTTCAATAAGTGATCCTGAACCTGTAATACAGAAAAATAAAGGTCAGAAGAGGATGAATGGAGATATAAATGTGCAAAACTGAATGTGAATTATGGTATTTATGGTCAAGTATTTTATATAGAGCTATATTACAAAATAATGTCACTTTTGTTGGGTTGTTTTCAGATTGTTCTCCAGAAATAAAGACTTTTTTTCAATTGCTTTCCATATTTAATTTTTTACATTTTTTTCCAAAATCTAAATTTAAAGTGTAACGTTCCTGTCTCTGGTGTTTGAGTCTGGCAGCTCAGTAATTCAGATGCAGATTCTGTGCTGTTACAATTTTGCAACATTTAGTTGGTCCATTTCTCAGCAGCATCTCTGGAGTATTAGCAACTTTTGTATCAATTCAAACATCTGCCTTTAATGAAACCCAGAGATTCTGCTCAGCAGGGAGTCTGAGACAGTGCTGTGCGGGCCAGCCCGATACCCGCGGGTCAGTTGGGTTTGGGCCAAAACTGCATCCCCTTTGTGGGTTCAAGTGCCGGCTTCCATCTTTCAGCCTTATAGGCGGCGTGGGTCTATAAAGGGAAGCCGGTAAGGGAGGGTGCGGATCGGGTCAGGAAAAATCTGACCCACACATCACTAGTCTGTGACCCCCCCCCCCCGAGCAGCTTTAGAAAGGTGAATAATATTCAAAAAATGGTCACACATAGAAATAAAAAGTAATTTGAAAAAGTCTTTATTTCTGGTGAGCTACAGTACTGTATCTGAAACCAACTGAACTGAAAAAAGTGTTGGAAGGTGAACAATCCCTTTAAGAAAAATGTATGTATGTAGGTATCAATACAATAGGAGGCAGATGGGGGATCTTCTTTAGACATGGGTACGTAAGGTTAAACATAACACCCTAGAGAAAGAGAGCAATTGAAACATTTTTACCTGTCTTATTTTCATTTTGTGCCACATTATAAAATAAAACAAAAATAGCTGTGCCATTTGCAACTTGTCCATTGTATATAATTGAGAATTAATTCAGTAAATGTTTTTGGTGTTAAAGGAAAACTAAAGCTTTAATAAAGATTAGGCTAGAAATTATAGATGTTTTGAGCTTCTGTACCAGACCAAGGTGACAGCTAGATGTGCTCATCCATATCACATTTCCAGCAACTGTCAATTGTCATCAAACTGCTCTTTTGAGAGCAGTTGATATGAGTATTCCTGAAACCTTTTACTAATGGAACATTTGTATTGAATTTATATATTTGTTTCCATTCTCCTTTGACTTTGCAAATGTAGATTGATTATGGTATTTATGGTCAAGTATTTTAGATAGAGCTATATTACAAAATAATGTCACATTTGTTAGGTCTCTACAGACAACATAGGACAACACTTCCTGCATTGCACTTCATTAATGTGAGATCTTACTGAAACATGGTGTACTCCCTTCCTGACATTCATAATCAATTTGGGGTGTCAAACTCCCTATAAGGTGTAAATTAAAATGCACAAAAAAAATCCAGCAACATGTGGGACTAGGGCATGCATTCAGTCGGCATGTTTGTATGTGCTAATTAAAAAACATAAAGACTGGAAGAACTGTGGTCATAATTGATATGTGTAATCATTTGGAAAACTGGAATAATTATTGCATATTCGTGCATGTAGAGACACTGTGTATATTTTGCATGCTATTATTATTCTCATTTACATTAAAGATGTGCTGATATGTTTTTTTCGTCTCCCCATGACATTAATTCTAAGCAATAAGATGCTTAACTCCTTGACAAATAAACCTCTGCCTTTGCAGATAATTAGCCATAAGTACATTACTCCTAATTGGGTAGGGGTTAAGTGTGGTGAAATACTGGAGTCTAAGCATACAAGCTGTGTACATTTTCTTTAGGTATGCAATCAAACAGATTTGATTATATAATGCATTAATGCTGCCTGCGTCACATCCCTAGCAAATCTCCTACAAAACATTATCCCAAACATTATTCCACTCTAATGACACATGCTCCTTTTAGTATGAATCATACATGAACAGTGTTTACACTGGCAGCTTTATCATTCAGTTTTGCATGCATTCTTACTATTATTAGTCTAGCATTTTTTTTATTTTTTTTTGTTTATAAAGAATACTACTGAGGGCCCATGAGAGTCTTTAATTGATTTTGCTGTTAGGTCTAGAATTACCTTGTCATCCCACTATCCAGGGTCATGGGAAAAGAATGTTTTAGGGAAAAAGAGAAAAGGATCATAATGTGGCATGTAATATAAAGTTTGGCACAGCATTACTAATCTGATGAAGAGTAGGCAGGAAAGAAAAGGGTGCCACAATAGAGGGAAATGAGAAATGGAGAAAAACGAACAGTTGGAACAGATGGACAATAAACAGGAGAGGAAGGAAGTAATGAAGCAATAGAAAGTAATAAAAAGGAAGGGGGTGCTGTAGATAAGCAAAATATCTCATGAAAGTGGTAGAGAGAAGCAGAAGTGCTTCTGTGGCAAGGAATAATTATTTCACTGAAATTAGAAATCTAACATATACACATAAATACAGTATGTGTCACAGAGCAAGCACCCTTGACCAGAGGACACAGTCAGGGCAAAGCATACATGAA
Source organism: Xenopus laevis (assembly GCF_017654675.1). NCBI lineage: Eukaryota > Metazoa > Chordata > Amphibia > Anura > Pipidae > Xenopus > Xenopus laevis. Next base: position 72,302,998 of record NC_054385.1, read on the forward strand.
CATATTGATGGATCTTTACAATGTCTACAGCTCAGCAGCTATAGTTTTGCATAAAACATATCTGCACCCTAAAGTCACACTCCACTGCTCTGCCCTATAGTGAGCTCCTAGTGTTACCTGGTGTGACTGATACTTTGTGTAGGAAAAGTGTGTTGGGCGAAATCTGTATTTTGTTAGCAATGAAATCACTTTGTTCATCCTAAAAAGGTCAATTCATGACTGGAATAGGCTGCCCTCTGTATGTTACAGTTTTATATGTACAGGGCACTTACAGGTAAGGTAGCACTGGGGGCAAATCAGAGACTTCTGGAAAATTACTTACTGCAGGCGTGCCAAATTGGCCAATTTACCTTCAAATATATAAAGGCTGCACATCATTTAATATTCTAGCCTCCAATGTGTTTTAGCAGTGTGATTTAAAAAAAAACATCAAGATCATGAGCACTTAAAGCTATTCTCTGAGGAGGTGTGATTGAAGAATTAATCCGTTCTTTTCAAGTCAGTTTCTACAAGGGAAGCCAACGGATTCATTTAAACATTTCACTTCATCTGAAGATCTAAATGGATTCAGGAAGAGAAAATGAGCTACCCAGTAGGTTGAAGGTTGAGAGATAAAGTAGGGATAAGTACAGAGAGGGCACATTTCACACTGATATTTCATTTTGGGGTCACATGAACAAACTGCTTCCTTTTTTGTGTGTATTTTTACTGCCCATAGAATAGTAGTATATCATATGGTAGCACCCAATATGACATGTACAAGGGAACACAGAACTATTATAGAACCTGTATTCATCACTGAAAATATGAGACCACACAGCCACATCAATTAGTGTTCAATATCCAAAGTTTATGTCAGCCCAACCCTGATATTGTGGCTTGGGAACCTTTGACAGTCACAGTGGAATTTTAAGCTTCTTGGCCAAGATCCCCAACTTTTTTAACCTGTGAGCCACATTAGAATGTAAAAAGAGTTGGAGAGCTATGTAAAAGTCCTTGGGGATGCCAAATAAGGTCATTGATTCACTATTTGATAGCACCTATGTGAACTGATAGCCTACAAGAGGCTCTGTTTGGCAGTAGACTTGGTTTTTATGCAACTAAACTTGCCTCCAAGTCAGTAATTCAAAAATCAGCACCTGCTTTGAGGCCACTGGGAGCAACATCATCAAGGGTTGGTAAAAACATGTTGCTTTAGAGCAACTGGTTGGAGTACACTGTTCTTGGCAATCAAAAATATTTTTTGATATATACTGTATTTGAAATATAATTCTTTTAGAGAGAAATGTTCTCCAAAGGCCTGTATTTCAGAACCATATTCACCCAGTATCTGGGAACTCTAAGGATAAATGGTTGTCATGACTGCCTACAAGCAGGAGTGCCCATACTTTACTAATGTGAGGTCTACTTTTAGTGATGTTGTACAATTATGATCGACATCCATAATAGCATTGTTAGCATTCTGTTCCATGGAAAATAATACTTAAATATTATATTGATTTATGAGAGAATTTATATTGCTATATTTCAGAAACAACTATTTCATATGTAACCTTAACAAAATAAATATCTGAATGAAAAGCAAGAAATAGGAGGGTGATTTAGTCAAGCTGTTTGTTGACAGTCTCTTGAGATCTACTGATCACCAGCTAAAGATCTACTGCTAGATCCCGATCTACCTTTTGGGCACCCCTGGCCTACAGCCTCCCTAAAACCCCAGCAGTGTGTTAGTGCCACCTTTCTTGATGTGTTACGTCTATAAAAGCAATTTGTTTATTCATTTGGTCAGTAATGACAGAGCCTTAGAGAAAGACCCCTACGATCTCTGGAGAGATAAGTAGCTTAATATAGATGTGTCTGCAAAAGAGACTTTTGCTGATAATTTTATCTTAGTGTACTGACTATGAAGATTTTCATTCATCCAGGTCATGGTATATCTAGTATAGGTCAATCTAAAAACAATTGGACTTGCTGAGTAATCAATGAAGATGTTTCACTACTCATCCGAGCAGCTTCTTCAGTTCAACTGACTGGTGTGGGAAATTCTCATCATATAAACTCTTCCACTAGTCCACTCACAATGGCACATTGTAACTCTTCAAAGAGATGACATCTGAAGAAATTCACAGAGGTGTTGATTCTGTGTAGTTACTGTGATAGGATTATCCAATGTGTCATGCAACTCCTAGAGATAGGTGTTACTTGTGAGAGTTGCATGAATGCAGGTGTAAAGTGTTCTGAATCCGCCGGTGTACAGATGTTAGAACAGCATTGTATGTAGCAGACAGGTGGTGTCGAAGGCCCCCACCCCCCAAAAAAACAACAAAGCAATGTGGTATACGGAGTCCAGTGTAGCGAGGAATGCACAGATCTATACATTGGGGAGACAAAACAACTGCTCTCCAAGTGAATGGCTCAGCACAGGAGGGCGAACTCTACAGGTCAAAACTCGGCTGTCTTTCTACACTTAAAAGACAAGGGACACGCCTTTGAAGATAGCAAGGTCCAAATCTTGGACAAAGAAGACAGCTGGTTTGAACGAGGCATGAAAGAGGCGATTCATGTCAAGGTGGAGAGACCATCTCTGAACAGAGTTCGGGGCCTTCGACACCACCTGTCTGCTACATATAATGCTGTTCTAACATCTGTACCCCGGCGGATTCAGAATACTTCACACATCCATTCATGCAACTCTCACAAGTAACACCTGTATCTAGGAGTTGCACGACACATTGGATAATCCTATCACAACTACACAGAATCTACATCTCTGTGAATTTCTTCAGATGTCACCTCTTTGAAGAGTTACAATGTGCCATTGTAAATGGATTAGTGGAAGAGTTTATATGCCGAGAACTTCCCACACCAGTCAGTTGAACTGAAGAAGTTGCTCGGATGAGTAGTGAAACGTCTTCATTGATTACTCAGCAAGTCCAGTTGTTTTTAGATTGACCTATACTAGATATCTTAGTGTACTATTGGTAATTTTAAATTGTTTAAAAACTGAAGCTTTCTGATTATATTTTTCTGGGTTGTTTTTGCTAATTTATTAGGCCCCCTCAAAATGAATTCCCCAGCCCTCTTTGTATTTTTAAGCAGCAGTCTTAGGTTGGTTTGTGCCTACTGCAGTTTCCAGGTAAAGAATCATATTGAACTAAACTATAACAGTGGAGTTTGTCATTTTCATTTTTTAATCTCATTTTCATTAATCTGGTGGATTTTTCTATGTAATAATTGAGTGACTATTATGTTATTGATTTTTGTGTGTGTTTTCCCTGATTTTTTTCTCAAGCTTTTTTATTATCTTGTTTTGTGCTGTATGGCAGTTCTGCATCGTAAATCAGCAGGATTTATGACCTGCTACGAATGCTATTATGTATTCTTATGCTAATTTTTTATATTGGTTTAAACACACCTGTGCTGGTGGCAATGCATTATAATGGCCATCATTTGCATTTGAATAAGAATATTTGAAAGCAAATCGCTGCACTGTGCTATTCAATACTCGTTTGGACATTTACTGGGCCAAAACAGTATCTTAATGCTATGAACATGTTGATTTTGAGTCTAAGGTTTGAATATTAAAACATGTTTAATATTGAAGACAGATTCCCTTATACAAAACTTTTGAAGTTTTTATTCATGTCCTTGTAAAACGGTGTTTAATATGAAACTTGTTGGGCATGTTGGGCACTTGTTGGCATGTCCTATCACGTTCCTGTGTTTATATCTGATATCTGGTGAAACAACATTTTGAGCACAAATATATTTTGGAAGTCCCCTAGAAGTTCCTTTTGCCTCAGCTGCACAGTGGAAATAGACTGACTGATTTCTTTCCAGAATGGGATAAGAAGAAAGAACACTGCTTAGTTGAAATGTCCATAATCCCCTGGTGTATATTCCATGCTCATTCAGAGCTAAGCGCTTTTACTTTGAAGGAGAATTGCACAATATAATCAGCACGGATGCACTGATGTTCCTTTCATCAATATTTCCCATCTGCCAGATGCTCCACAGTCCCCCACTTGACAGAGAGAGAGGGGCTCCTAGCAAGGGAGTATTCTGAGAGTGACATGAGAGTAGAGAATATGTAATTAGTTAGAAAGGGGTGGAATGAAGCAGTGTTATGTAGAGCTTGATGTAACATCATTGATTGCACAGGTCACCCAGTACAATGCTTTGTGGTATCTTAGATTATGATGGGAATTTTATGTTGCAATGTGAAGGAAACAATCACGTGAGCACATCTGAAGTGTCAATAGAACTGCAACTCTGAAAGATCTGATGCTTCTGCCAAACGGGTGGAAATGTTTTGTGGACATAATAAGGAGAGACACACACAATGTAGCTGGTGGCAAAGCCTGAGCAGTACGTCAGCATACCGGCTGCGCTTGTGAGAAAGGGCACGCTGTGACATTCATTAGTATATGATAGAAACTAAGATGTGTACGTAAGGCAGCTTTGATGTGCCTATGTGAATCCAGCCTACCCTGATATGTGCGGGTGGAGAGAGCCCACACAGCTGCTTATCATGCTACACCTGTACCTCATACCAAGGCTCCTAATTAAAAGGAAAATATTACAGATTAAAAACAACAAAATTCCAAGAAGCTGTGTCAAGAATGGCATCAACCCATCAGACTCATTCCTGAAGCTCTTCTGGTTTCTTTCCAAAACTTAGCCCTCACTGTTTTGTGTTTTTCTCTTACATTACTCCTTGTACCCCTAGGGGGTTATTTAATAGAGGTCAAATTTTGTTTTCTCGCAAAATTTTAGTTTTTTTAAAGTTTAGTTTCACCTTAAAAACTTGAATTTTTCGAGGGAAAAAAAACCCCTCAGATTTTTCGAGATTTATTATTCCCCGTAGCTGCAAAAAATCAGAATCTGAAAATACTCCAGCTAAAACCTGTTGATGGCAGCGTTCCCTTTAACCAATTGAAGATGTATTTTGCCTTCATGATGTTTGGGTGTTTTACACTGGTTTCCACTTGAAAACCTGATAAATTTGAAGTATTCAAGGTTTTTAAGCCTATAAACTCGATAAATTCAAGATATTCAAGTTTTTTACATTTGGATTTTTTTAAAAATAAGCAAACATTCGAGTTTGTTGAAATTGTTGTTAATTGTTAAATTGCTCACAAACCTCACAAATTCAGTCTTTAATAAATAACCCCCCTAATGTCATAGCACCCTACTAGGGGTGTCAGCGCTCGAAATACGGCCCTGTGCATTTGTCAAGCAAAGCTCTTTGTTGCCTCCTTGTTTTATGGCCGCTATGGCATTTCACACACTACATGTATAACTTCACTCAGCTTTCACTGCATGCAACACTACCCCAAACTCTCATTAGAAATGTCACTGCTCCCAGCTTTCTTTTCACATTTCTTTTTATTTCTTGTTTCACAGCTCCCAGTGCACATCAGACAGTGTACCTGCTTGTGTCACCTCTCCGTGCATGCATGATTCCTTACAGCTTTCACTGCTTGCATCAGTCCTTGCTTTTTTTCTTGTTACACTACTCATTGTGCAAGTTAATGCACCTGACTCGTGTCACACATTTTCTCCTATTTGTGTCATTCCATCCTTACTGTTTAACAGCTCCCAGTCAAGTTACTCATACCTGTTGAATATCTAAGTTCTTACTATCTGCTGTAGTCAATTGTCCTGGCTTGAATTCCTTTCCCCTGCTTGATGGAATAATCCCTTTTTATGACATTGTTGTGTCTGCTTGGATTAATTCTCCTACTTGTAAACCTGCTTTTCCACTGATTGGACAGCTGCTTTTTGGCAGAGCCAATTCCCTCTGTCCTCCAGTCATAAATTCTTGCAGCTCATGTCACTCTCCCCAGCTCTTATTCCCTCTGTCATTGCACCTTGCGTTTCCAGCTTGTGCCATAGCTCCTTTATTTGACAGTTTCCTTCTGACTCTTACAATCCAATCCTTATCTGAACCTATATCTACATACATCTTTGCCATCTCATACTGCTGTCAGTGTTCCAAGCTAATGTCACTGCTCCCAGCTCTGACTTAAGAACCATAACTTCTACTTTGTTCACTGTTGCTTGCTACTTTAGTCATTGCTCCTTAACCTTCTTGAACTTCAGACTTTGAATCTTTTGCTGTCTTGCTAACAAGTGTCATTGCTCCAAGCTCTTACTACATAGGCAGCGTTTCCTTATACTGTACAATTCTCTGCAAGTCTGTACTTCAACAACAGTCACTTCTTTTTACATTTAAGAACTACACATTGGAGTCATAACATTAGTCCTAGCAGGAGTCCTTCTAAAAGGACAGAGTGAAGAATGGAAAGGCTACTACACTTGATTCACTTACATCTATGGACAAGGCTGCCACAAAGAGTAAAGGTTTCTGAGTTGTCATGTTGGATGTTGTCAACTAAAAAACTGACATCAAATTAGTTACCTGTAAATCCTACCAGATTTGGACAAACTTGACATGTCTGCATATCTTTTATAACTTTTTCTATTGACTTTATAGATGTTTGCTTGTACAAACATACTGTGTCCATGCATTCCTCATCCTACTCACCCGGCCCTTGTTATGTGTTGCGACTCCTGCTTTCACTAAATATCCTTGCTTCTTTCTATAACTTTTCTTCATGTGTTAGTGGCCTCTATTTGCAAAAAAAGGGTCCAGACTTCCCTCGCCTGTCTTCTCAGAGCACTTTTACTCCAAGTTCAATGTAGCCAACATTCAAGGAAGCACACGTTTGAGTTCTAAAGTCTTCCTTTCTTTTCTCCTTCCTTGTATCAGTGGCCTTTATTATTATTATTATTATTATTATTATTAGCAAGAACCTTTGGATACCCTTGTACAGAAAGACTTTTATTTGGGCTGTTCGTATACTAAATGAGCACACAGGAATATGATTACCAACTAAGGTCAGCTTTGCGCAATTAATTATAAAAAAAACAAACTAAAGATGCTATTTCCTTTGTATACAAGGATACAGCAGGTTCTGTTACATATCCAATGACTGAAAAGCTCGGCACTAATTAGATTTTTTCAAACTCTCTAGCTGCCTAGCCATGTGAAAAAACTAGAAATAAAAACCACTCTGCTGGGAATTATGTTATAGATTCTAGGTCTTCTCTCCCATGATTCAGAATTAACAAGGGAAAGTCAGCTGAAGGCAGTGGTGAAACAGAGATGTATCACAGAGTAACAAGATTTAGAATCTAGCAGTGTCTCACATAAAATCAGCAAACATGCCAATTGGGTCTAGTGGGGTTAGGAAACAGTTCTGGCTTTAGGTTCAAGAGCTAATAATCCTGACAAACAAGAATCAAGGGACCTATTTTTTCTAAACACTCTAATTACAGAAGAGAATATGCTATTGGTTGCTGTTGGTTACAAGACCAGGGAAACATTTTTCGGAATATAACTGGGGTCTGTTATTTCAAATCCAAGTCAACGTTAGAAGGATTATTCCCTCTAAGGTCAAATGGATTATGGATCTTAGTGCATGTTGTGAGGTTATGGTGTCATTGTATTCTCAGTTGCATCTAATAAACCCAATAGAGTCCAATCAAAACTGGAGATGTTATAAATGATGATGAACCACTGGCAATACTGATCAAATAACTCAAAAACAAATACATTACATGAGTACACATGAAAACAATTCTGCAAACCAGGGTCACTCTGTGGCATTGTTATGTTGCCCTGCTATATGACATACAATGCATCATGAAAAAACCATAGTCTTTGGACAGCAGTCCTCCTTTATGTTTGACCCATCCTTGCAAAAGTATTTTTAGAAGTCTCATTTAATCCCACTATCACCTATGGAAGCATTGTGTTTCTTTGTTGTACATTTAATAATACTATTTGCCTTTATTACAATGATTTGTTTTCTGGTTTCTAAGTAAAAGTAACTAAAAAACAAAAGTAGTTTAGCTTAAAAGCTATTGGATTTTGATGAGCCAAGTCATGATTATTTTCTTTAGTTATAGACTCAGTACCAGCACAACTAATTTCTTGTACATTGGCTATATTGAGAAGCATTGTACAAAATACACCTTCATTATAGACCTGTTGAGTTGTCTCCTGCCCAGTGGAAATTCTAAACTAACCAGAAAAATGCAAGTATGTATCACAGGTCTTGAGAAAAAAAATATGGTTTGGAAATAGTGAGGCAAGCTGTGTGGGACAGAACAAGACTCACCAGCATTACAAACCCTAAAATGTGTTGAAAATGCTGTGATATTATACTATGTAAAGGCACTTATAGTGCTATCATGTAACCCCCACAGAACATTAATGTTTAAGACTACACACTTATTTATGGCCATGCAGTGCAGCAAGTGCAGTAAACAAAGTGTGATTTTGAGCTCAGTTGTAATTTTTTTCCTATGATGCAGCATTATTTTACCAGAATTCCAGCTTCATTGCGGCTGCAAGGGGCATTGTGCCTAATGGAAATTTTCCATGTTTGGTGTAATTATCTGAATTCAGAGCAAGAGTGACATGTGATCCCAGGTAACCCTGGAGCTACCGCTTAGTCCAAAGGTGATGAACACATTTTGACCTAAGTATCTTTAATAAATGGGATTTTTACACACAACTGGCTGCAGGAAAATTTACACAAATGCAACTGCAGTATTTTGTTTTTGTGATCATTTTCTTACCATTGCATGGAAAGCCTTCGATAGACAAAGGTTACAGGATTAGATGTAGATGCAGCAACATATCATCACTACAGGAGATGCTTACACTTACACTTTCATCAAGTGTATTCTATGCTGGAATTCCAATTGAGTTTTTTGATCTCTCAGTTCTGAAAATGGAAAGTTGTAGGGTCCCACCATGTAAAGTGTAGGAAGGGTTTCATCCACTGCATTATGATCATTTATGTTTAAATGTCTAATAAGAATATCTTGAAATGCACATTTAAATTTACACAGAATCATGTGCTCTTCAGTTATACATTGGCTGAAACGCATAGGATTATGTGTAAGAAGGAATCAAGCTGTTAAACAGCATGGGTAGATGTGAATCTGTACAGAGGTACATTATTTTTTTCCAGATATGTTCCTTTTGGCTATCAATGGCAACAGAGAGATTGAAAAATCCACTGCATACAGAACTGAATTCTATACAACAAGATTCTTCTGCCGTAATTCTGCAGGAACTGTGTTGGGGGATGTTCACGTGACTTTTTTTTAAAAAAAGGAAAACATCCACTGTCAGCACTGTTCCTGTACCTATACAGTGCTTTGCTAAGAGGGGAAATACATCTTTGCCAAATGCATGCATACGTCTCTTTCATAGGCTTAGGGATAAACCCACCAACATCTGCAGCTTTACTTGATCTCTCTAGCAGGGTTTTCTATGCTGTTCAATGTTTTTAATATAGCTAAAAAATGTAATTAATTTTTGTTCATTTAAGAAGAAATGCTGATTTAGCAGTCTAATTCTCCAAAGATACTAGAATGAATCTGGGATTACATCAGCTTCAGGTCCCAAACAGAGTCCTGTCCCTTGGGGAATGTACTGGAATAAAATTCATATACGCTGGGAGTCTTATATATAACAATTACTATTTTTTCCATTAAGGGCATTTGGAGTCAAATCATCTAGCTTTAAATATGTTTTTCTACATTGCTAATGAGAAAGCATATGAACTGCTCCAGAGCTTGCCACTTGCTAGCCACTGCTCATCTGCAACTGTTGCTGTTCAGACCAAAAGTAAGAAAAGAGATTGACTGCCATGTTAACATATTTCAGAGTACTGTACAGTAAAGAGAGAAAAAAAGGGCCATGCTCAAAAGAGCTTACAGTCAGGTGAAAAGGTGAGAGATGCAAAGTGAGAGCCACATACAATGTACACTTAATCGATGTTAGGCTATATAATATTTTTGAGAAATGAATGAATAGCTTTCAACAAGCAGAAGGACTACTCAGATATAGGTAATACTAAATTATGGAACTTTTTAAAAAAGTAATGCATTGTTGCAAACTCAGTGGGGCATTCCATTCCATTCCATAAATCAGAGCAAACCAATGCAGATGCACTCACTATATCAGAACTCAATGCAATCATCTTTATTGATTTCAAAGTATATGCATTCTGCATTATATGATGACTAGGGTTGCCAAAAGTCGGGTTTTGAACTAGACAGTCTAGTTTTTACATGGACTGTCCAGTTCAAAATTGCCTCAAAGTCTGAAAACCATTCAGGACCCTTCCCAGATTGATGCACAATTAAGCCAACCACGGACCACTATGTCACAACCCAACATCCCGATGATAGGTTTTTATATTATTAGTAAGGATATTTATAATTGAGGAAACATAGTGCTTTAGGGATAGAAGAGAATAGGGTGGTAATTTAGTTTAATCACTGTGTTAATTAAGGATAATATCTGGAAAGGGGAATATGATCAGATGATGTTACAAAGTGTTATCAATGGAGTGACCCACTGCTTGTCACTGTGAAAATTGCATCCGCCAATTCTCCAGACCCTGAACTAGTTATTGGTAGGCAAATAGAAGAGGTGCCTGTGTAGCATCCACTCCCAGCATTTTACCCTAGGCACATGCCTCTTCTGGCTACCCCTAGTTCCGATCCTGTTAGTTAATGCAGACTACTTAGCAAAGAGCTCTGGCCAAAAAAGAGAGCTTGTTGTACAAGGCAAAATATATATTATTTGGTTTCCTTTCATGTTACTAAAATTAAATTGCAAGCTTTATGGAACAGGACAATATAATATGCATGAAAATAATTTTGCAAACAGCTGTGTTAATAAATAGCATGGTTACAATTTTGGACAAAATTATGCTGGAATAATTAGAATAAATGCTGCATTCTGGGAAAAAACATGGTAAATTGTGTCTGAATTAGCATTTTGCACACTGCACTTGTGGTTGTAATTGACCCATCATGTCATGCTCTTCTTCCAGTCTGCATTCAAATTACCACCTGGTTTCTAGGGTAGTTGGGCATAGCAATTACAAGCAAAACAAAATTGAAGTTAAAGCAGATGATGTACAAAAGAACACACCCTTTCAATATAAAATGAATGCCTAATAAACTGAACATATTAGAGCACTTCTAGCACTTTAACTCTCTCCCTGTAAACTGGGTAGACAATTGCACTTCGGTCATTTAAATATTTAGTGTTCATGTTTCTAATTAGTGATTATGAAAAAGGAAATATCCTTTGGCTCTGAATGATAAAATTCATTTTCTTTCTTCCTGAGACACCTTTCTTCATGTCTCTTGGACCCATCTCCATTAATCAGATACTGAGTACCATCAAAGCTTCAGCCTCAAACTTATCACAACTGCTCTGCATTACAAAGGAAATGTGAATACATAACAAGGAAAAAAACAAGAGGTATTGTAATCAGAAACAAGGAGATTCTGAGGTTGTTGCATCTCTGTTGAGGACAACACATTCCCATGGGTGAGAGCATTTTAATGTTTCGTTTAAAAGAAACAGACCAGCGCACTATAGTATAGAATTGTATAATGTATTGCTGGGGGCACATGGTATTTAAAAGTTGAAAAATGAATAGTCTGTCACCTTAAAGGAAAACTATACCCCCGAAATGAATACTTAATCAACAGATTAAGATTTGTTTATATAAAATTAAGTGACATATTAAAGAATCTTACCAAACTGGAATATATATTTAAGTAAATATTGTCCTTTTACATATCTTGCCTTGAACCACGATTTCGTGATGGTCTGTGTGCTGCCTCAGAGATCACCTGACCAGAAATACTACAGCTCTAACTGAAACAGGAAGAAGTGTGGAAGCAAAAGACACAACTCTGTCTGTTAATTGGATCATGTGATCTAACATGTATGGTTTGTTTGGTTCAGGGTCACATGGACACTGAGAAAAACTGGATGGGCCCCCGCCAGCCCAGACCCACTCTCCAATTGGCCGCCCAGGAGTGTTGGTCCGGTATTCGCGAATGTGCGTGGTGGTCCATTTCAAGAGGTGCAGAGGTTTGCAAGTTGGGAGGGGACCTCAGGGCCTGCTAGAAGGGTCCTTTATTTTGCAGCCCCATTGGGCCCCCAATGCTCCAGTCCGACCCTGGTTTGTTTTTGTGCACCGTGAATCCTAGGATCCCAAGAGACGGCCCTCATTTCTTAAAATGGCAATTTCTATTTATGATTACCTAATGGCACATACTACTAAAACAGTATATTATTATGAAAATGGTTTATTTACATGAAGCAGGATTTTACATATAAGCTTTTTTATTCAATATATTTTTAAAGAGACCTACATTGTCCAGGGGGTATAGTTTTCCTTTAATATAGTGAATAAAATACCCCCCTCTTGTAAAATATAAGAATATTATAAGTTACTGAGGAGTTCCATGACCATATAAAAACACGAGACCGAAGGCCGAGTGTTTTTATACAGGTCATGGAACTCCTCAGTAACTTATAATATTCTTATATTTTACAACCGGGGGAACTTTATTTATTATAATTCACACGTTTCATGTGTCATGTGACAGAAATGATATCAGAACTCACCGTTTATAACTGATGACATCAGAACTCGTCGTTTATAAGGATATTATACACAAAAGCTATGAATATCTTGTAAATTATATCCTTATAAACGGTGAGTTCTGGTGTCATCAGCTATAAACGGTGAGTTCTGATGTCATTTCTGTCACATGACTCACTGAAATTTGTGTATTATAATAAATAAAGTACCCCCAGTTGCAAAATATGAGGATATCAGAAGTTACCTTCGGCCTTGTGTTTTTATATGGTCATGAAACTCCTCGGTATTTTATAATATCCTCATATTTTACAGTACTTTATTCACTATATAATTTACAACATATTCATGGTTTTTGTGTATTATATAGTGAATAAAGTACCCCCTCTTGTAAAATATAAGGATATTATTAGTTACCGAGGAGTTTCATGACCATATAAAAACACGAGGCCGAAGGTAACTTCTAATATCCTCATATTTTACAACTGGGGGTACTTTATTTATTATAATACACAAATTTTAGTGAGTCATGTGACAGAAATGACATCACTACTCACCGTTTATAACTGATGACATCACTACTCACCGTTTATAAGGATATAATTTACAGGATATTCATGGCTTTTGTGTATTATAAGGATATAATACACAAAAGCCATGAATATCCTGTAAATTATATCCTTATAAACGGTGAGTAGTGATGTCATCAGTTATAAACGGTGAGTAGTGATGTCATTTCTGTCACATGACTCACTAAATTTTGTGTATTATAATAAATAAAGTACCCCCAGTTGTAAAATATGAGGATATTAGAAGTTACCTCGGAGTTCCATGACCTGTATAAAAACACTCGGCCTTCGGCCTCGTGTTTTTATATGGTCATGAAACTCCTCGGTAACTAATAATATCCTTATATTTTACAAGAGGGGGTACTTTATTCACTATATAATTTACAGGATATTCATGGCTCTTGTGTACTATAATAGTTTATAACAGATTGAAAGTCCACTTTATTTGCCCCTAATACACACTACCATCTAGTGCAGGGGTGTCCAAACTGCGGCCCGAGGGCCACATGCGGCCCAGGATGCATATGAATGCGGCCCAGCTTGAAACTCTTGGTTCCCGAGGAAATAGGAGGAGGGGGGTCTCTGCCCATTGCCCAGTTAGTAATAATAATATAATAATACGTCTATTTATTATCTAGGTGTCCCATATTCCAGTGTATAGCTCTATCTGGTTATCCAACTGGCATTGTAGTTCTTTTCTGTGTATTTCCTTTACTTTTGCAATTAAAAGTGTATTTTATGTGTGGCCCCAGACAATTTTTCTTTTTCTAATGTGGCCCGGCAAGCCAAAAGTTTGGACACCCCTGATCTAGTGTATTTCCATAATATAAATATAGCAAGTCAAGTAATCACCTAGTCTGAAAAAACTGTTTAAAGCCCAGGGCCAAAGCCTACAATGTGTGGATCACACGTTAATTTGTAAAAGAAGCTTGTATCTGTCTCCTACTCTCAGTGGAGGCTAAATTGCTTCAATCGCAGTGGCCCTTAATTCACAAATGGGATGGCTTGTCTATATCAAGCTGTCTCTTACATGGCTCAGTTTATGGTGATTTCTTTAAAGGGACCAGTCAGTTCCCCAATGTGAATTATGGAGCATTGACACCATAGTGTATATTTGAAACAAGTTACCAGTATAAAGGTGATACAAAACTCATCGACAGTATGTGAGTTCAGATGCTAAGAAAATACCATTTGTTGAATATTTTCTTGGTAGACAAGTTTTATGTTTTTTTCATATATTTTTTAATATGATCCAGTATACCATGGAGTATTCTGCCTTCCTTATATATGTAAATAAGGTCCATTCCAATTCCTTAGCACAATAATAATAATGTTGGCCATAGATGTATATCCTTACACAAAAGGTATACCAAATTCCCTTAATCATGGGACATCCTTCCAATACCTCATTTTAGGGATGCACCGAATCCAGCATTCAGTTTAGGATTCGACTGAATCCTTCTGCTCGGTCGAACCGAATCCTAATCCTAATTTGCATATGCAAATTAGGGACGGGGAGGGAAATTGTGTGACTTTTTGTCACAAAACAAAGAAGTAAAAAATGGTTTCCCCTTTCCACCCCTAATTTGCATATGCAAATTAGGATTCACATTCGGTTCAGTATTCGGCCAGTTTCAGGGGTTTGGCCGAATCCAAAACCGGGAATTCGGTGCATCCCTACCTCATTCCTATGCACTTATAACTGTGTTTTATAATAATTCCAATCCAGAAGGTTGTTTATCTTTTTATCATTACAAATGTGATTCTAGTTTGCAAATTAGGATAATAAAAGACACTTTTTTATATTTCTTGGGTCACTATTCTGCCATCCTCTATGGTATTCCTGTCTGAATGTTTACTACATAACTACATATTATATGGCATTTCAGGATTAAAACACATTTTTTCAACTAAAGAATTCAGAACAGGTCTGTAACTGGCTGTCTGCTGAAAGTAAATCATTCAGTGACAGAGTTTTTAATGTATCTGTATTTCTTAACTGTAATAATTCTAACTACAGCAAGATACAACAGATTTCCAATATACCGCACCTATATTCCATGTTTTCTGATTCGTTTTGTAGATGACAACATGACATTGATGAAATAGAAATATTTTCCATAGACGCCACCATTTTGTTCAGCCTCAGGACTGATGGCTACATTGAAAGCTGCTCTACCGTTTTCAATCACATTCTTGATAATTCCAACAATTCATTACCGGAATCAATATCTGCTAAGCATTGTTTCACCTCATATATTATTCCTGTGATGTTGTGCATCTGTCATCTGCCTACCACAACAAACTGTGTGTGACCAGGTTGGATAATCACCTCCTGGATACAAATGAGATTGAAGGACAGATAATAGGGGATGTAGGTAACAGAGGATGACCTCACTGTAGGGGGTCAAAGAGAATTAATGATAGCAATTCTTATAGCAAAACATAGCCTTTACGCAGTTAGCTAAAAATGAGCAATATTAAGACAGATGTTGTGAGAGCTGCAAACAGTACAGTTCCAGCAGATGGCTCTGTGTGTATGGGTCAGATCTTGGTACAAGCTCTAGGTTGGAAAAGCATTGTGCACACAGCAGACTTATATTTGCAAACAATTTACTAGCCAATTTCACCACAACCAGCACTGACTCTTGAGAATACTGTAGATCACTTAGCTACGGTATGTTTAAAATAAATGCAGGTTTATATACAAAGCAACATTTTCAGCAAGTGACTTGTATGTGCGATTTTTGCTCCTATAGATATAACAATATCAAAAGAAAAATCTGTACAAAACCAATTTTGGTTGGTACCCAGAGGACCCCACTACTAATAGCAATTATTGGAAATTTCAAGAAAGAAGGCATTTATCCTGGAATTACTTTTTACAAATACATTCTACTTTGTTTTTACAAATCCATTAGTAGTGAGGTCCTCTGTGCAACAGCCAAGATTGACTTCCCATCTATATTTCTACTCTTGAGCACCTGGGCTTTTCTTATACCCATGAGAGTTACTTCATATTACTGGAAGTCTTTATAGTTTAGCATTGAATAGCACAATGGACGACAGGAAATCAAACTCTCCTTGTCAATAAAATAGACAATACATAGTACAGGTGCACTAGTTAATAACATTTTGATGAATTCTGAATTTTCCATGCTAATATTTTTTTGTGTTGGCAACTGTTGTTTTAATATAAGAACTTTCAAAATGAGAAGCAAGAAAATTACAGACAACAGAGAGAATTCCCACTATTAAAGAGAGGTCAAAGCCTTATGAATTGAACAGGAAATATACCTTCAATTTATAGAATCTAGAAACTCGTGTGCAACTGCACAGCAGCAAATTGACTGACCTCACATGAACAGTTTGGGCAACACTGGCATCGTAGAAGAAAATACTTAGTAGCATTCACTAAAAGAAAAGTTACTGGGTCCACAATAAATCTTCACCCCTAATCCCCATACAATTACGAAAATCTGTTTTGCATATTTACAGTGTGTTGAAATTACACATTCGTTTCGACCCACACTATGGGGCACATTTACAAAGCTCGAGTGAAGGATTCGAATTAAAAAAACTTCGAATTTCGAAGTGTTTTTTTGGCTACTTCGACCATCGAATGGGCTAGTTCGACCTTCGACTACTACTTCGACTTCGAATCAAACGATTAGAACTAAAAATAGTTCGACTATTCGACCATTCGATAATCGAAGTGCTGTCTCTTTAAGAAAAACTTCGACCCCCTAGTTCGGCAGCTGGGGAAGGTCCCCATAGGCTTGCCTGCGTTTTTTTGATCGAAGGATATTCGTTCGATCGTTGGATTA
This sequence comes from Xenopus laevis, assembly GCF_017654675.1. NCBI lineage: Eukaryota > Metazoa > Chordata > Amphibia > Anura > Pipidae > Xenopus > Xenopus laevis. The sequence continues at coordinate 72,319,894 of NC_054385.1, forward strand.
AAATCCTTCGAATCGTTCGATTCGAAGGATTTAATCGTTCGATCGAACGAATAATCCTTCGATCGTTCGATCGCAGGATTTGCGCTAAATCGTTCGACTTCGATATTCGAAGTCGAACGATTTTAGTTCCTGGTCGAATATCGAGGGTTAATTAACCCTCGATATTCGACCCTTAGTAAATCTGCCCCTATGTGTTTCTTGGCCCAATGTCCTTGCTGTTAAACCCCAACATTTAGAGCTTATGGAATCTTTACACCAAAGACAACACAGGATTGTGACTTTAAGAGGAACTGGAACTTCCATGATAGAAAAGATGAAGCCTTATTTTTACTGTGAAGATGCAATGTGTAGGAATAGACTTACCACTACAGTGTAGCTGGATGATCAATATTTAACAGTTTGGAAATTAACACCCTCATTGTATGAATTCTTTTAATATGTCAAGCTTAAATCTGCCTCAATAGGTAGTTCAGAAAGCATGAGTGTCCTAATTTAAGTGTCCCACAAAGGTAAACTCTCATGAAATATCAGATAGTCCTAAAGGGCCTGCACAAAAAAACCTTTTAGCTTAACCTTCAAATGATCCTAAAGAAGACTAAACCTTGACACTGATGTGCAAAATTTAGAATTTTAAGATTTAGGAAAGTGTGACTCAAAGCATTTTTGGCCAGATCTGACACGTACTGGCAATGTACATTATTTGAATTCAACACTCTTTGGAACCTGAGAATAAAAGAAATACCTACAACCAGGGGCGGGTCAAGCCTATCAGGCACTCTAGGCAACCTGGCTGACCCCTCGCTCCCCATCATGCACGCTTGCAAACATGCGCATGTGTGTGGAGGAGGGGACGAGCAGAAAATAAACATCCTCAGAGAACCTGGGAACTAGGGAGAATGCAAACCCAGACAAGGGGTAGTCAATCCAAGTAGATGGGTGAAGAAACCAATCAGCGCAGGTGTACTGCTGCAAGGTGCTTTTATTGAATACACGACATGTTTCGAGCTTAAAAGCTCTTTATCAAGATAAAGAGCTTTTAAGCTCGAAACATGTCGTGTATTCAATAAAAGCACCTTGCAGCAGTACACCTGCGCTGATTGGTTTCTTCACCCATCTACTTGGATTGACTGATTACTTTGTTTTGGATGGAAACAAGGGTTCGGAGACCAGAAATATACAAGAAGGGTAAATATACCAGTTTATGTGACCCAGACAAGGGGTAGGCAGAGGGCCCTTCAACAGGCACCTGCCCAGCACCCCTCATTGTTTCACCCTAGGCAAGTGAATCTTCTGTCTATCCCTAGTTCCGGCAGTTTCTACAACCAATGCATTATAATCAGAAGACCCAACACATCAGCACCTATGGGAACATACAACTATTAAGGAAACCATACACTATAAGATCCTCTTGTTTGTCGAGTTAGCCAAACAAGCAGATCTTTCCCAGACATGCCCACCTATTGGGCTTTAATCTGATCATTGGTAGGGATGGGCGAATTTGTCCCATTTCGCCGGAAAATTTGAGAAACTGCAAAAAAAGGGGGAAAATGCAAATTTTGACACCCGCATCAATTTTGACAAATTTATTCGCCCATCACTAATCGTTAGCCCTAGGGCCAAATGATTGATTACAATGACAGGTATACGAGCAATCAGTGAGTAACTAGATATTACTGGGCCCACAGCAAATTATTTTTCTGGCCCCCAAAATGTCTAGAAGTTGACCTGTTTTAAGTATATTTATTAAAATTATATATGAATTAGGGCCTCATGGGGCCCCTATACCTCCTGGGCCCCCCTGCAGCCGCGAGGGCCACATTTACTAAGTGATGTGGTCCCTGAACTGACGGTAAAATTAAACCTGCCCAATTGACATCTGGCAGATTTTTGGTCAGGTATCAGTCTGGTGAGCCTGTTGGAGGTCTTCATACACAGTCATATTTACTGCCAAATCGGTCTAAAGGGCCAGAATCGTAAAATTAAATCTGCTGGTGTATGGCCACCTTTACAGAGCATCTGGGTGTATGAGATACAAACCAATGCATACCAGACAGACAGAGAGACTGAAGGCTCGACTCTTAAGAAGGTAAATCATCATGTTTTACATAAATGGTTTGCACCAACCAAAACAGAATGCCATTATTTAAGGATGGTGACGATTCAGTACTTGAGACTTGGCATGACTATATAAATTAAGGCTTCAAGTCAGAAAATCACACACGTTTGTCACTATATAACCACAACTAAGAATGGGAAAAGCTAACCCCTACCCATTTTACCCAAAACTAGGAAGAGGTAGAGGACACTAACAGATTATGTGAACTACTGAATGAATGGCAGAGGAAAAGAAGCCCACTATCAAAGGTTTTATGCTAAAAGAGACACTGTAACTTATAGGAGAGGCCAAGGCCTTGTAACTGCTAAAAGAGGTAGAAATAGAGTTATGCTTTCTGATGTAACATGCTATATAGTGCTGACTTTGAAGCTGATAAGATTTAGCTATTAAATTACTTCTCCAAGACTACTTGAGAAAGATACATTTTCAAGGTCCCTTCCACACACAAACACACACATCTACACCTCAAAACATAAAGTATTAATTACAAACAAAAGCACACAAACAGATGTACAGGAACAAATCTTGACACACATATATATATTTTATACAGTGACACTAGAGTGCATACAAGCATACATAATTAAATATCATAAATAATTTATACGCACAAATACAAACATATGAAATAATATATACAGTTTGTTGATACACACTCATAAGATTATGTACATGTATACACAATGGCACATGCTTAAGCTACAATATATGCATACAAACACAAATATACATTTCAACACATACAAGTGCACAAACGTACAAATGCATTCAGTATGCATATATTGTGTAAAGGCTTTTGGACTTCACATTCTCTGTCTTTTTCTTCGGTGTTCTTGTAATAATGCGTTATAGCCAATACATTTTACACGCAGATTAGTAGCACATTTACCATAGACTGGTGACATCTGTGTCACATTTACAATAAACAATCCCGTGTATAAAATATTGTGTGTAAGGTCATTTTGCATGATGTTTTTCTGTTAACTAGTTTTTGACTGTAATATTCACAAATCTAATTACTACTATATTCTGGTGAGTCCATATTTGGCAGTATATTTTGTTAAATGTCATGTGTATGTTCCTGACAGTGAGCTGCAAGTTAGTAATGTGCTCTCTCTCTCTCTCTCTCTCTCTCTCTCTCTCTCTCTCTCTCACTTCTTTATGTTTCCAGATGGTAATATGAATGGTGGGGAATTGATGATTTCTTGCATGTCTGGTTTATGACTCCTGGCTTCTATCTCTTCTGCCTCTGCATAATTGTAGGTTTGGTGGCTGATACCTATATGTGGTTAGCATATCTATTGGATAAGCTTGTCTTATAGTACAAGTTAGAAGAGCGCCTCCTAGCTGATAGCTTTATATCATGTCACCTCTTTGCTATTATTACATGATGGTGCTACTGTGGCATGGCTCCTGCTGGACACAGCACATAAGAATATCTCTTAACTGATATCTCTACATTGATGCTGTTTGGGAGTAGCATATCTATTAAATGGTATTGAGTGTTGTAAACCTGGCTCAGGCTCTCTTTTGGGAGCAAATCATATGAAGAATTCAGTGTTTTGGATGTGATTCCTTTTGACTGACAACTTAAGAGTAATTTTATTCAGCTTAACACTTCATGCAGGTATATTGTCACCTATGTACCGCCATGTTTTTAGTCTGATATTGAGCGCTGGCTTTATGTTTTCACAACTGAATTAGTCTGTTGTCTTCTAGCTTTTATAATATAATGTTGTCTGTTTGGAACTGGGGTATCTCCAGTCCTGTCTGATCTGTGAGTGTGTGTAGCCAATGTATTGTCCATCGGTTTATGTCTTTATTCCTGGCTCCTTGGCATCTATCCCATCTGACACAGTGTGTTGGTGCCACACATATATGGGTGTCATCTGGTTGATATTTGATGTTGATGTGACCTCGTTTATAACTTAGCATAGCTTCTTTTTCAGTAATTAATGCTGGTGAGATATACCCTGACCACTAATGGATAATGGTAGCATGTCTTCTGGCTAATACAGAATGTTGATAGGTATCTTCTGGCTGATGACGAATAACTAATGACTGCATGTCTTATGACCTACAGTGAATAAAGTGACATCATAAGTCTGTCCAAAAACGGCCAGTGTCAGTGCATGGCTCCGTGCTGCTCTTGTGTGTCCATAGTGTGTGCCCTTGCTGACACTGCGCCTTGGCTGCATGCCTACTGACGCAAACAGATGCAGGATGATGGCACGTACATAAGCCGCCATTCTTGTCTTTCCCGGCCGCTGCCACCGCAGCGACTTCAGCACCACGGACAGCATCCTCCCTCCCTACCGTCCAGCATCTTCCTGCCCCCCGCCCAGTACTGCAGTGTTGACCGGCTACTGTCGCTGCTGTCGCACCTACCTTTCACTGGAGCCTCTCTGCACCACGCCATACACCTGCTGCCAGCGCTCGCCTTCCCTTTTTCTCCCGCAGCTGCCCCCGCCTCGGAAAAGAATCAAAGGAAGCATTCAAAGGATGAGGATTATTCCATTCATTATGCCAGCTCCTGGCTAATCCCACAGTCCGGGCTCCTCAGTTGATGGCCCACACAATTCCCCACGGCCACTTTAGCATTGTGCTCGTCCCACCTTCCCTACTCCACAAGGTCCCCGGAGAGTAACAGGGAGAAGGGCAGACTCTCCTTCTGCAGCAAGAGCTGGGCGCCGACCTCATCCAATCCCCGGTTCCCTGTGTCTGGGGCTCGGGTGGGGGAGCAGGGAGGGAGCTGCTGGAGAGGAGGAGGAGGAGGAGCCCAAGTTGGAAATCTTTAGCACTGCAGCAGCTTCATGGGAAATAATAATAATAATAATAGGAGGTCACAGCCAGGAGGGTCCAGGGACTTGGGGAAATGGAGGGATTGGGCACTGAAGGTGGAGACTGAGCATGAGACAGTGTGCAAAGATTCAGCAGCCATGGAGAGAACACATTTCTGTTGGGGGGGGAGGATCGATGTTGCTGGACAGAAAGCAGAGAGAGGCAAGTAGAGTGAAAGGGGAGTGGGATATTAAAGGCAGCAGAGAGAGTTCAGCGAATAGATGTGGGGGTGAGTTAGAGACCATGAAGGATACAGGAAAGTGTAGGTGATGGTAACAGGGAATTGAAAAGAGAGGGGGGAGATAGAGGTTGCAAAGGGACACACTATTGGTGCCATGAATTGAATGTGGGCTTAGGAAAGGAGGGAAAAACAGACAGGGAGAGTGGAGATACAGAGGTAAAACTCTAGGCTTGATCTAAGGGTAGGCAGAAGAAGCAGGTGCCTAGGGTGCAACAATAAGAGGCGCAGGGTACATTCCTCATGTTTAGCCTACCCCTATCAAAGCTTAGAGCTCAGCACAGAAAAACTCACCCACTTTGTATTTATTCCTAATGGATTTTATAAGCATATTTATCAATACGTGAAAGTTTGAGTTCTAGAAATCCCCTAGGAATGAATAGTACATGAGTTTTTCTGTGGTGAGCTCTAATCTCACATGTTGATAAATCTGTTCCCTAAGTGTATAATAGATTATTGAACAACTAAGAGAAGTGTTAGGGGTTCGAAGAGGAAGAGATGCAGAATAATGCAACAGACATAAGAATGGAGGCACTACACTGAATGAAACGATAAAGTACAGGGATGATGGGGGGGCATAGGAATGAAAACTGGAGGAGAGACAAAGGGATGAAATGGAAACAAAAAGTGAGACATTTAAAAGCATAGAAAGAGATGAAAATTGGAATGCCAAGATTGTGGAGGTTAAAGTTTAGAGTTTTAGGAGAATGGGGGAAACACAGAGACATGTTTCTGTGGAAAGGAAGAAGAAAGCCAGTGTGCAGTGGGATATAGTAAAGGAAATCTAATGCTTATTACGCTGTGCAAGAATGGACGAAGATACAATTTAGCAGAACTGGAAGCTTGCATACTGGAATCTGAAGATGTATGTGACAGAAAAATAGGAAGAGAGATCTATTGAAAGAAGCTCACCATAAACAAAGATCAGCACATTAACCATGTGCAAATGAATTAGATTTTTGACCAAATTGGTCATGGAAGTGATGGGTCAAATTGGATTGATATAAATGTTTAGCCATTTCTCTATTACTTGGGGACCCAAGAAAGACTGTTGGCTAAAAAACACATTCACAGGGTCCTCAGATGATATGCATCTGTACCTGGCCTGATTAGTAACCAAACCAGCTCAGATGTTATTAAAATAATTCTGGGCCAATACATAGGCTAGTAGACTGCTAACAGCAGCAAATGTCCAACCATGTACCAGCACATTTAGAGAGACTGCAGTCTAGGATGGATCTGAAAGGAAACCAGAATTGAAGCACATAACATACTGTACCTCATGGAGGCAGGGGCAAATTAATGCATAGGATAACCTAGGCTATAGCTAAGGGGCCCACAGTGCTGAGGGGCCCATGGGGCTTTTTCAATATGTTTTTATTTTGTTTAGAAAAAACTTTTTGTAACTGTGCTGCAGGGCCCAGTGGGGTGATGTGCTGCCCTCCTGCACCCCCTCCCCTCCTGCACAGGTGCTACCTGTTTTCTGGCTGGCTTATATAGGATTAGGCAAGGTAGCAAGACGCAAGCACAGCTTCGGGGATTTGGCATGCACCAGTGATGTCACCGCCGTGCACCAAGGCAGACGCAGCATGTAGAGCTTGAGCGCACACAGACACGCGTAAAGCATGCATGGGGAGCAGCACGGCACCTGACCAAGTCCAACAGCAGTGAGGGGGGGCTGTGGAAATTGGGGGGTGGATCTGTGGAAAGTGTAGCATAGGGGCCTCATGTAGTATTAATCCGCCATTGCATGAAGGAGCACATGTAGCACAGTTTACTTAGCTCAACGATAAACTTGTGCACAGGGGGTTGCCATCTTGGATTATGGCATGTCAGTGACACTCAGATGCTCAGTGTGGCCCGGGAAGCTGTCCAGAAGCTATGCTTAGGGGTTGTCACAAATCATCAAGCATATAACGAGGTTCACATATCTGACACAGGGCTGATTATTCAGTTCTGACTTCTGAGGCAAATTGCACTGGTTTCTGAGTTGCCATGTAATGAGAATCTGAAGTAATAGCTAAGCAGTCTTGTATTGTTACTTTTAGATTATATATACAGCATATTGTGCAGTGAATCAGCAGAAAAGAAGATGGGGAGTTACAGAGGCATCTTTAGAGATAAATATTTTCCCTGCTAAAAGCATGTGGTTGACATGGGCTGGTACAGATGCATACAAACATAAAGTGCAGCGTTCCTAGCCTACTTTTTTGTTAAACTTTAGTTCTTCTTTAAGACAGGTCCATATCATATTCTCCATATCCTACCCAGTGCATCAGAAATAGCAAATCAAGTCGGCTTATTGTGCAAGCTAATGTGGACAATAATGACTAAGGACCTACAAGATGCAACTGCTTAAAATTTAACAAATGATGGCCAATAACTATAAAAAGAGTTCATTACAGAGTTTTAAAATGTGGTACCAGGGTATTATTTCAGAGGCCAATATATAAAAGCAATGTCTTTGGGAAGGGCCATGACTTCATGCCTCCTACAGTCCTAAGTCAAACAAAAAGAAACAACCCTGCAGTTTTACAAAGGCGATGAGCGATGAGCGATGAGCATATATATCTCCTAAACTCAGAGGTTTTTCATTTTTCTTCGGATCCTACCAACTTAAGGAAATCCAATATATTATTTTAAGCCTTGCCATCCAAAGTCAAAGGTATCTCAGACCAATACTACATAAGACTTTAAACATTTTATTATAGACTACAGGACGCACAAGAACTCCTAAGACCTATGTATTACCCAATATTAGACTTTGGACCATGAAATGGTAGGTACAACAGATTGTAATTCTGGTGTATGGATAATGTTGGACAGCACTCATTTAAAAACATTAGGTTCAAACTATTTACATCTGTTGAAGCTCAAACCAATGTTTTCGTCGTGTAAGTGCGCTGTATAGATTCTGATGTTCAACAGCTCCATCTGCTTTACATTTCCCACCACTCACATTATTCCTGCTATTGAGTATGTTAACAATACCCAGTATAGTACTGGATATACAAAAACAGGCTTGTGAATATACAGACTAGTATCTAACCAGGCAGCAACCAAACACATTACAGACCAACACCAGCCATGTAGCTAGTAGTGAAAACAGTCAAGGGTCAAAACATAACAAACACAGTAAATATATGTGCTAGTAGGCTAAAACCACACTTTGGTACAAAATCCAAGCTGGGAGGCCTCTATAGAGCCCATGCTAGCAAAGAAAGCTCTTAGAGTATATGAGTGAAGATGCAGATACTTGCCTAGAAGAAAAATATGAAAAAGTCAAGTATGCACAAAGATGTGGCGAGTGAGAATTTGTTTGAAAAAGCAAATTACCTTCATTTAGTGAATTACTTTTCTTTTGTAGACTGCAGCCTCTTGACAGGGAGAAAGTGCAAGTGAAATTTAATTTCCCCAGCCTGTTGCAAGATAGAAAACAAAATGTAAATACGTTGGAGGGATCAAGAACTTGAGCTGTAAACTGTTTTGCATAATAAAGGATGAGGACGAGGGGAAATTGTTGTTGGAGGGGGAAGCTCAAAAATAACATTCCAAATGACTAATATAATAAACCAGTACTGGTTGCTTAAGGGAGAATTTTAAGTATTGTAAAAAACAAGTTAAAGAAAGCTGGACTTGCAAAGCAGAGTCTTCAATATATACAGTTTATATCTGATACGGCCAAACATCAAATGTGTCTTTCCAATGAGTAGTAACAAAGCAGCTAAGCAGCAGAAGGCTCTTTATTGTTGTCTTCTGGAGCTACAGTTTGTTTTATTCAAGAGGTTTCAATTCCTTTTTTTTAAAACAGGCAAACAATATCCATAGCATTTAGGGCTATAACATGAAAGGTGTTTATTAGCCTCTACTGAGTTGTTTCCTTCAAAAAGTTAAGAATCAATTCAGGTTTCTTACCATTGACTCCACAATGAAATACAGTAGTTAGCTCTAGATGCATAGATGTTAAATAATAAAACTCCTGTATGTGTTCAGGCAATAATACTGGACAGGGGGCTGCACTCTGAGTTTCCTATAACAGTCAGTAGAAAACTGCTGCAATTCCCTAAGCTTTATTATTATAGTTGTGCATTGTTTGTACTTCTTTAAGACTGTATATGTTATAGTCACATCCTTTTTAGTTTTATAAGACTTTCTAATTCATAGCAGTGGTTTCCAAACTGTGTAACTTGGCTTGGAAGGGAGCATGCTAAGTAGATGAAGTGAATGCTTATTTATGGTCCTTAGTGTTCCATTATCAGGCTAACAGTGATTCAGAAGGAAAACAATGGAAAAACAAAGGATTCTTGTGAATTTACAGGGTAAAATACCGGCCAGGTGGCAACCCTACCAGCATCAGTACTGGTCATTGGGGAAACTTGTAGGGAACTTTTTGAAAAGTACACTGTGATAAAGTCTTGTCAGATAAGGCAGATTAATATGTAACAGTAAAAAAAAAAACAGTAGGAGAGTTGCTTCTGACTGTTTCTTAATGCAGCTTGTGTGTTTATGTTTTGGCCAATGGCAAAAATTGTGTTCAGTCACTAGTGTATTTCATTTGCAGGACGAATGCTTGTTATCCTCCAACCTCACCCTGATGCTTCCTGCCATTGACAGTAATGGGAAACTACTTTTTACCACATATGACAGGCAGCCCAAAAAATGCACATTTGAGCGGTTACATATAGTTTCTATGTCTATAACAGTAGGAACAGAGGATTATTGGGGATTACCATAGTGCCATAGTTTTCCTTTAAGAGACACTATCTTTGCCTTTTAGCTTTATTTATAAAATGATTCCAGTATGTTCTGTCCTGTTTTATTTGTTTGAAGAATTCAAAAATAACATATTTCATATTCACAGACATTGTAATAGAAGCTAAAAGACTTGTGGTTTTATCCTCTGCTGTGCTCTTTGAGAATGAAAGTGAAGCGATGTTAGATCTTGAGCTACTGTAGTGTAGATTGAGCTTTTGGCATAAGTCCATAATTGCACTGGTTATTATTCCTGGGAGCTTCACGTCCCCTTGCGCTCTGCAGCATTACAAGGGGTCATGGGGTTCTGCTTTGGTTGGCTGCAAATACGGAAACTGCGATGCTTCCCTGACACAGTCACTGACCACATGCTGGTCAGTCTGACTTGAAGGAACAGTAACATTAAAAAAATGAAAGTGTTTTAAAGTAATAAAAATATAATGCAGTGTTGCCCTGCACTAGTAAAACAGATGTGTTTGCCTCAGAAACACTACTATTGTTTATATAAATAAGCTGCTGTGTAGCAATGGGGGCAGCTGTTCAAAGGAGAAAAGGCTCAGGTTACACAGCAGATAATCTCTGTAGAACATAATGGTGTTATCTGTTATCCACTATTTAACCTGTGCAATAGAGATTTTTTTCAATTTCTGCCATTGCTACACAGCAGCTTGTTTATATGAACTATAGTAGTGTTTCTGAAGCAAACACATCAGTTTTACCAGTGCAGGGCAACAGTAAATGATATTTTCATTACTTTAAAACACTTTAATTTTTTTGGTGTTACTGTTCCTTTTAACACTTAGATAAATGTTTCTGTTTAATGAGAAGAAACTAGTCACTATGTACATGGTGGGACCTATATATCACGCTGTGTAAAAACAGCACAAAACACACCATATCACCAGGAATCACTGTACTATACTTAAAGTTGTATATTGATTTTCAGCGATCGAGTACCTCTGAAAAACAATCTGGTGTAAACGGAAGCAGCCATATGAAAACGCTTTGGAAAAATATGGCGTCCATCCATCAGAATTTTATTTCTTTCGCTGGAGCTTGCTGCTTGAGTTTTTCCCATTGACTTTAATGGTCTGAAATGGTTTAAAATAACGGTGTCAAATCCAGTGTGTGGGCGGTGTAAAACACACCTTGATCAATTTGCCATTTATTTTACACAACTTTTTACACCATTTTTTCTGGTGTTAATTGTTTTGCGCAGTATAATAAATAGCCCCTATATGTAACAAAGTCCCATATGTATTCATCGTAAATGATGTCAGCATATTCATAAAGGCAAGGTTTTGTCGCATGCTCCGTCATTTATTAACAAAGTCCATATTTAACAATGAATAAAAGAGATACAAGATGACATGTATTTGGTCATTTTTATTTTATTTATTTCTTGGTATTAATAGTGCTGATAAATCTGAGATCAGGGTCTCCAAGTAGAAAGTGAGTACTCAGAACATAGGGGAAGAGGCCCAGGTGCACCGCCCTGAGCCCTCAGCACGGGGAGCGGACAACCCAAAAATTCTTTAGAGCAGGCACTCAATGAAGGCAATCTTCCACTAGGCAATTAGTTCAAAGTGAAAAAGTTTTATTGTGTCCACAGCCTTACGCGTTTCGTGATACAAACACTTCTTAACAGAGCCATGTCTCAAATATTTAAACAAGAGTGCACCAATCAGAACAAAACATCAATTAACAAATCAACTAATCAAAAGGCTTTACCCAAATGCACCAATAATTAGTAAGTTTTGGTGGGTGGGGATCAGGATTACACCCTCTCTTTTTTCAGACACCATATTGGTACACCTCAACTGAATTTAAAGTGCACACCAGGGTTTGTATAGAAAAAGTTAAAATGTCATATTTATTGGTTTACATTAAAAAATCAGCCAACGTTTGGGTCTGCTCCCAAGATGTCTTGATAAAGGTCTTAGGAGCAGATCGAAACGTTGGCCTGTTTTTTAATGTAAACCAATAAATATGGAATAAATATGGAATTTTAACTTTTTCCATACAAACCCTGGTGCCTGGTGTGCATCTTTTTCTTTGCTATATATATATACGGTATATACACAGTTCAGAATGGACCAGCACTCCAGTAGTTTAATCAAACAGATTTATTGACACATCACTCGTGTCAATAAATCTGTCAATAAATCTGTTTGATTAAACTACAGGAGTGCTGGTCCATTCTAAACTGTAGATATTAAACAAGGGAAAGTTGTGCTCACCACTAGTTTTTAAAACCATTAGGCGGGGGTGCAATGAGGCTGTGACCACAAAATACATATAGACAAATACAAGATTCCTCTGCACTCAACCCATTATCAATATATTTAAGACAGCGACATTTTGTGCATACTGCTACTGAAAAATGCCTTACCCTTTAAACAAAACAGGGATTGTTTGTCCATATATTGCAATATATTTAAGCTGGCCAACTACGTCAAAGTCATCCCATATCTGGCCAGTCCTATGCTCAATTTTATCTGATTCATTAAGAATTCTATTGCTTCATTATACATTTTACACAGGGACTAGGTTTTACCTGCAACTTACTAGCTGCTTTCAAAGTAAAACTCCCAAACTTGGCTGCCCTTTTATTAGACACCAATATATATATATATATATATATATATATAAGCAAATAGTGGCAGCACTCCGAGGAATTTTGTAACCAGGCACAAGTTTATCAAAAAATAGGTTTAAACTTCCATACTTCAGTAAGGAGTGTTTAAATTAGAAAAGTATAACTAACACTAGAAAATGACTCTAAATAGTACAATCATATTAAGGAACTTCTAAAACTACACTTCGCTCCTATGAGTATACATTATTATTAGACATACAAGGGGTTAATATAATGTTAAACTGTCTAGGGAGAAAATAGTTAGTAGTGCTGACACATGAAAACAGAGATTATAATCATTCATATGCATTCCTTGCCCTGGTGCTACCCACTAAGCCACTAAGTAAGTTTGCTTATTTATTATATAAACATTGTCAGTCTGCAGTTCTACAGCCCAAGATGTTTATTTTGATGTGAATGATATGAGTAGACAGAGCAAATCTTTAGTCAGAAGTGAAGGTACATAATACAAATAGTAATAAACTTTAAGTATGAGACGGCTTGCCATGCTAAATCACTGATAATGCACTTCTTTACACAGATTTTCCTTCGAGATGCTGAAGTTGAAACAAAGCTGTTGCCAAATGATGTACTTGAAAACTTAACAACTTGCCCAAAGCTTTATTAGATATTTAAGCGAACAAGTTGGCAGCAACAAGGTCATTGTTTACAATTCTAACTGCCAGCACATGATCTTGGGTTTTATATCTCTGATTTTTTTTATTTGCTCTCACTTTCTGGACTCAGGCTCATTCTTTCTGCCTCATGATTTGCTGACATATTATATTTTGTCCTCTTGCGGCATGATATCTGTGGCTGGTTTTGCCCAGGACGGAGAAGAAGAATAAAAGGCATGGATATAGTAAATAATTTATATCTGCAAAGCAGATCACTGGACAGACATTCACATCGAATTTCACCAATTTCACCACTTGCCTTGCCAGCATACACCACAATTAAACTTGATCTAACAGATAATCCCCAAGAGCAGTATAACTTTAATGTACTTCCAATGTTGCGTGCACTTCCACAAACCAGAGATCAGCAGTGATTTTAAGAATATCTTTATTCCCCCAACACTCCTCCTAAGTACATTGTCGTTCAGGCATCCCTAAGCTACTGGTTCGGGGCGTTGCACCTGGGCTAAGGACTTTGAGCGGTGAGTAACCTGAAAATGCATGTGAAGGTCACTGTTTAGGCAAATGGTCCGGGGCATTCGCACCTGGACCCACCCAGTAACAGGGTGAGCGATTTTATGAATAAGTAAAAAGATGTGTTGCTTCACTCCTTAAATTAGAGGTTGAGAGGTTTGAGCACATCCAACTTTCTTCTGCAAACAGTATCACTTTAAGCCAACATTTCAGATTTCAGGTACTATAGAACAATGTTGATTTAGATGCTTGCCACTTCATCCAGATTAAATTGGTTACATCACCACAGCTTTGGTATAGAATAACTTTGCTTTTTTCAATCAGTTGCCATGCCATAAGTGTCCGATTCTCTATGCCATGTATTCTTGTATTTTGTTACATAGTTGCCACCCTTATTTCCCCAATGCAATTATAATCTCCAAAGTGGAACATAACTGATTAAATTCCTACTGATAATTTGGTATAATTAAGCTGATAGAACTTGTGATCAGAAAAACTCCAGGACTTGTGATGGGCGAATAAATTCACCTGGCGCAAATTCGTGTCAAATTTCAGCGTTTCATGGCCAGTGAATAAATTTGTCAACACTATACGGATGCCCATTGACGTTTCATTCATTTTTCGCTCATTTTTTGCCATTTCGTGGGAAATTCTCGAATTTTCCGGCAAAGCAAAACAGGAGAAATCCGCCCATCACTATCTAGGACCTATGTCTGAAATCGCTCTGTTGTGTGCATGGATTGTGTCCTGGGACAGCTTGAAAACCATGTATATAAATGCCCCCCACTATGTCTGCCTATAATGTCTAAGTAACCCTACAAAACAACATTCTGTCTTTACAAAAGAAATAACATTGGAAATCAAGAAGTGTCGACAAAAATATAACTAGTATTAAATCTCATGTGACAAAGGAACCTGAGAAACATTCAAGACATCATATGATCCAATGCTGCTGCTTTGTAACTCCCATCTAAAGAAGCTTATCAAGAATATATTCCATCTCCCTTAATGCACAGGGGATGCTGTTCTTTGCATATTTGTTTAAGTAGCCATCTGATTTTGAACTGCAAACAGCTATGCAGCCCAAACTGGAAGACCAGATGGCTAAACGACCTGTGAAAAGGTCAGAAAAAAGTGTTTGTGTAATAAAAAGTGTTTTCATCTGATATCCAATTTACATAACCTGACTTTCCTATATGAGTAAGTTTGCCCAGGTATAGGAATTTTGGATTTTCTCAGGAAGCTATTAACCTACAGAATAGTAATCTATTCATTATTTCACCAGGGTTAATCCTTCCACTAACTCTACCCATCACTATGTGAGGTTCCAAAGTCAGAGAAGAACATATGGGGAGTAGGAAGTAGTTATTCTCTGTGTTGATCTTCGTATGGTATAATAAGCCTGGTGAGAGTCTCTAGCCGCAGTAACATTTGGGGGGATATTACATTACATTTGAATGTCCATTAATGTCCATTCTTCAACCAATGTGCATTAGGATTCATTAAGGTATAGGGTCAATCAGAAGTAAAATGATCAGCATCAGATCAGATAATCTTTATTTTGTAACTCAAATGATTTACTTACTTTTATTAATTATTTTAAACATCAAAATCATTTTTGTTCAAAGTTGTATGGTCTTGCCGGATGAAATTTGTGAATTGATACAAAAATATCCTATTTGTTTCTTGCCTAAAGATTCGACTTGCAGACAGAAATAAAAATAGCACAGACTGTCTGATTTGCCATCTAGCAAGAACAGAGAAAAAAATGCTAATGTAAATGAACGCTTAGTATTTTCTATCCAGACCAAATTATATGACTCAGTAGAAGGGGTTTTCCCTATAGGTAAACACACAAAACACAAATTCAAGATAGTATGAGTCTGAAGAATTAAAAATGAAGTCTCCAGAGAGAAAGATTTGTTATTCCCAAGATATTAAAGGGAAATAGCCCAAGGCATGAGGTGACATCTCACAAGCTGCAAGAGAATGTGCCTTATGCCATTAATAAAGGGTTAAACCTTGTACTGGGAACACAACAATACTTATTAATACTAATACCATCCCTGGGTATTCTCATTACCCTGCCGGCAATCACAGTTTCAGTATGAAAGATTGAAGACCCAATATCTTGTCTTTTAATTAAATTTATCCTGCTCTCATAGCTCTGGAATATGATCAAATTTAATTAGAGTCCGGGCCTACGATTGGCAGCAGAAACGATCTAACTGAAATTAGCAAATTCAACAATCTCAGGCTTTAATTACAAGGTACTGTCTTCTATATTTGCAATACATTTATGCAAAATTGAAGATGAGGTGTAATGGTACAGCTTGCTTGATTCCTGTAATACTTGTCTAATGTCTTAAGCTGCTCAGGGTAAACATGCCCTAAAATGCAAATATCGTGAATAATGTTTTTTCTATAACCTTCAGTAGTAAGTCATAAAAAGCAATAAAGTGTTCATGAAAAACGAAACATTTGGAATATATGTGCCCCAACTGATAAATATGGCTATTGGAAGATTCCAGGGGAGTTCATTACCAGATGCTGCAGCCTAATTTCTTTTACATAGCTTTATGACTACTCATGTGCTTTTATTTGTTAGTAGGGGTTCCATTGCCTTGTATTGTATATAGAGGTTTGTGCTGTTGGACCATTTTTTAGAAAAGACTCATTTATGAAAAGGAAGACAATCTGCCTTTTTTTGTACTTTACACCGTGTCTTCCTGCCTAATAGAATTGCTGCATGTCCTAAAAATACAGCGCTACCTGCAATCAGGAGTGCTATATTTATGAGGGTGGGTGGTGGGATGCACAGAGGCACATTTAAGTTATTGCATGAAAATACAATTCCTTTTCAGGAATTCTTCAGCTTGCATACAAATGAGAAGAGGGTCTTCTTATTCAAAAAGAACTGACAGAGCACCAATGAGTGGCGCTAGGATCAGTCTTCCTATCACTGTGGACTGATGCAGGGTCAGACTGGACAATTGGGGGCCCACTGAGTTCCAAACTTCCGCCCCCCCCGAACGCCAGTGCACCGGCATACATGCGGGCCACATATCTTTTTTTGGGGGGGGGCAGTCGGGCAGATTGGGTCTGGGTCACGGGCGCCCATGAGGCTCCAGCCCAGTCAGGTCCTGGACTGATGGATTTATATTTAGGCACATTAAGTGTGTGCAATCATATGTGTGCGAGCAGCCACTAAATGAGCAGTCCTCCAATCAGGTGTGTAAAAATCAAAGTAAAACTTTTTTCAAGTACAACAAAAGGTAGGCTTATGATTGTCATGTTCTTCTGACACCTTAGTCTTAGTCTTAGAGGGCCCTCACAATACAAGGTACTTAAAGAAGTGTTCAACCATTCTACAAATTATTTATTGGTAGAACTATAGAACCAATCAAAGATGCAAAACACCAATCTTAACTGTATCATTAAATTGAGGGCTATATGTTAACACACAATTGATGGAGCCAGGGGACAAACTAGAAATGGGTGTTTTCTTGTTGGATATCTTAGATGGACAAATTCCTTCATTTGGTCTATATTTATTAAACCCGGTATCTAGTGAGGTCTGTACTGCTCTGTGAAAAGCTCTAACCAGATTGGACATTGAATGACCATGTCTTAATTCTACCCCTCAGGTCACAAGATTTCTGCACCAAATCATTTTAGCTAGAACATAAACATCTGCATATTGATGAGATTATGAGGACGCGAAGAGGAAGCACTTTCAAAATCAAATTAGCAGTACAGTCCTATAAAAAGAGCCACTTTTTTTATTATCTACGGAATCCAAGAATGCCATAGATGTTGGGTGTCTAATTTTGGTAAAATTTGTGAATATCCGTTAATGTCAGCTGGAATTTTGGGTTATAAAGATTAAAGATAGTACTGTTAATCAGCTGCTATCATTCAGAGAGGAGGCAGGTCCCACACTGAGGCTGTTGCCTTATGGGAAATATTGCTTGTGTGCTTCCATTTACATAGTAACATAGTAAGTTAGGTTGAAAAAAGACACACGTCCATCAAGTTCAGCCTTTTAACTCTTTTTTACCCTGCCTAACTGCCAGTTAGGCCCTAAACAAAAAACAACACTGCAAAATTAGCATCTGTTTTTGAGCACCAGGTGGCATTCATCCAGTAAACTGAGAAGAGAATAAAGACAGTATCACTGCCACTACCAGTAAAATGGACCATGACTGTCCAGGAGTTGAGTTAGATGGTGCTACTTAATGCTGTAGGTCTCTGTCCCATTAGATGCTGTGAGCCACTGTGCTACTTGATGACTGTGGGAATTAACACTGTGGGTTACTGGGCCATTTGATGGTATGGGTCAAAGTGCCATTTAATGCCGTGGGTTACTGTGTCATTTGCCTTTTAATAATATTACTCTCTGTGCAATTTGATTCTGGTGGTCACTATGGCATTTTTATGATGTTAGTCTTTGTGTCATCTAATACTGGGATCACTGCGTCATTAAAATCTGGGGCCATGGTGGTGTCATTGTTCAATTTAATGATGAAGGTCACTGCACCATTTGATGCTGGGTTAACCGTGAGATTAAATGTTGGGAGTCAGTGTGCTGTTTTATGCTGGGGAGTATCTGTTTGTGTCAGGGAGGTTGCCAGTTTGTGGGTGCGCTCTAGTATGGGAGTGGCTTTAGGCACCAAAATATTAACAGGCTCTTGTGATCTAACCTTGGGTGTCAGGGCTTCTTATTCTAAAAAAAAGGGGACAGTGTCCATATATTTGGTTTAATTTATTTCTACAGTGTTGTGGAGAGAGGTGGAGTTCAGCTTGTTCTCATAGGATATAGTAGGGTCACTGTCACTGCCAAGACATAAAAACAATTTAATATTGAGGGGTTGTATAAACAGTAGATCTTTCTGCCCCATCTCTATAAAAAAGTTTTTGGTAAGAGAACACCAAAGATTCCATTTCTTTTACAAAATTTGGACCAGCCGACATGAAACAGCTGCTGATAATTCTGAGTAATAAACAAAGTAACTAGCACCGTGGCTCCTATACAGGAGGTCTTAATATGCAAAGATTTGTCCAATCTTTCAAGGTAGGCCACAAATCCACCATTTACGTGAATGGAATTAATCTGTGCATAGTTCTGTGGGGTTTTATCAGAAAAAAGAAAGAAAGTCCAATACTAGTAGTGATGAGCAAATCTGGAGCATTACACTTTGTAAAACTGTGAAATTTCACTGCAATCTATTGAGGTCATTTGGAAGGCAAAATAACATTGTGGTTAAGGAGTTTCAGCTTTTCAGTAGCTTTTACATACAGTAATATGCTGAAACGATTCTTCATAGAAGGCTGTGATAGCATCTAAGATATCCTGTTTCCAGTTGCTCAGGCCAAAAATTCCCCAAATGAGGTTGACCAAAACCCCTCCATTAATGATGCACTGTAATGAATGTAGCTGTCAAAACAGCTTTGATCAAAACAACGACCTCTGATTCTTAAAAATGTTTACTCATTACTAGATGCAAGTTAAATGTAATGTTTGCTTGGGGCTGTAGAAAGCTATAACTATGTTTAGGCTTACAAGACTGGTGGGTTTCTTAGCTTCCATTTATTATAGCTTTAAATAGATCTAGACAGCATCTGAAGAGCAATCTTGCCTTGTGCATTATTAGCAAGGCAAGTGTCACCAACAGATGATCATACCTAGCTTTCCTGTAGACTGCCATCTGTTGCCACCCAGAAATTTAGTAAGCTATGCACAACATGGGTAGTATGCTGTACATGTCTCACTGCCACTATGAACACTTGAAATATGTATGGAATACTTAGAACCCCAGTAAATCAAAACAACTCAACTCAGCCTACAGGTTTTAATAACCCACTAAAAGATGGCTGATTAGAACTGTAGCACAACACTTTTTATAGCAGAAAGAAAAGAACCTGGCGGTCTGCGTAAACTGATTTTCTAACACTGCCCCCCTTGAATTCCGTAATTATTCTCAAATAATTAAAGTACAGACATTGCATGCTAATGACGGCTGAGCATGATAAAGTGCAGAGCACCAAAAACCAGCAAGTAAATCTGTCAGTTTTTCTTTCCGAGTCAATTAGCACATGGTTAATTAACAGAGCCTTGTGCAGTGAATGGTAAGCTCTGTACACTGACATGCTCCACAGGTTAATGCAGAGAGTGCTGTGTACAAGTGAGCAAAGTCTGATGTCGCTGCCAGGAACCTAATATCATTAATATACGGTCTAGGCTTTTTAAAAACCTTTATATGCTCTTCTCAGTCTGGAGGGTGCTTGGATGCTAAGAAAGAGACCTTTATAGGAATGGTCACGCAAGGAGCACAGAAAAGCTGGAAGAGCGATGTGCCACCTAGAAGGTAGAATGCGCAAAGAATATGTTGCCAGCTGGTGAGAGGGTTGTGTAAAATGCACTGAGCCACCTGGCAGGAGAGGTTTTACAAAATACATTTATATGCGAAAATCCCCAATGCATCCAGGAACAAGCAAGTGTAAATTTGAATTAGAATATTTCAGAGTGAAAAAACACCTAGATTAGACAGTTTGGACTTGCCTTCTAATTAACTCCATGCCTGTCTTCTGCTTCTATAGCTCTAATAATATATCAGCATGCAGAATTTAGATGGCAAAAATATTTTTGGTTCAGTCTTAAGGTGAGATAGATGATGAGCCACTTGGTGTTGGATTATTAAATTTCTGCCAGATCACAGATTAAAATGAAAGTGTCCAATAATAATAAAAAATAACAACATTAGTCTGTTTGCTGGTTGTCCAGTAATATGGCCTGTGTGGGCACGGTGCACATGCTTACCCTGCTTGCAACACTTATCATATATATATATATATATATATATATATATATATATATATATATTTGTGGAATGCTACATTGTCATTTATGCTAAAAGATTAGCACTGATTATGTTGAATTTCCAGTGTATGCATTTAGAAAAATAAGGGGAGTTTTAGTGGTGGTTTTTAAAATTCTAAATGTATTTTTTCTTCTTTTAACATATATGGCTGGATTTGAGCTAGATTGGGCAAGCCACAGAAGAAATATCACTCTTGCACAGTAGTGTTGTCTTAAACATCCAGGAATCTATTCTATGATAGTGAGTGTTGGTGTCCTTGCTAATTATATTTGTCTAGAAGACATTTACAGTTTGATTATGAATCTAAGTACATTTTTCCTTCAAACTTATTTCACGAGAAGCAGCATTTATAGTAATTAATTTGCTACAAAATAGCTGGTGCTTTATTCTTTCTTTCTTTTCCAATTGTTTTTATTGGCATTTTTGAATAAACAAAAAGAACAGAAAGCAGCAAAGCAATAGCTCGGCCAAACATTTGTCAATTTCATAATAAGAAGAGAATTAGTACACAACAATTCATTCATAACTAAATATCAAATAAAGATAATAACAAAATTCATCAATGAAAGTAAAATTATATAAAATAAGATACAGTAAGATAACATTTTCCTCTCTACCAACCACAAAAAAAAAAAAAAAAAACATTTACCCAAATAGTAAACAAAATTATCACATCTTCAGTCAATCTTGGAATTGCAATGAGCATAAAAAGAGGAGTCTTTGCCAGAATTAAACATACATTTTTCTATATAAACCATATCTTCAGACTCCAGAATTTTAAGATAGGGAGACCACAGTGCAAGAATGGTGCTGTATTCTTAAACTAAAAAGGGTGGGGGCTCACTCACCCAGGATATTTGGTCTAGTTAGCAAATACACCAGAAAGAGATCTTTATTATAATTCTACTCTAAGCCTTGTGCTGGCTAATTATGAAGAGATTATAAAAATACAGGTGGGTTATGGCAAGTAATAAAGTCATCGGCGGCCTGACAACAAAAGAAACATAGGGAAGACTAAAACGGCATGCTATGTCAGTATATTATTTATAAAAGCAACGAAAGGAAAAGAAAGAGGAGACGATGCATCCATATCTTAAAGGACCACTCACTTTCTTTTGTTTATACCTAAAGCATACAACAATAGAAACATCAACAAGATTAAAACTCATTGTACGTCGGTATCACATTTATAAAAGCAAGGGAATGCAAAGCAAGAAAGAAAGTTGTCTTCATCTTTTAAATAACCAAAAAAAGCTATTTTTAAAAAAACCCATGCATTTTAAGACAGTATCATATTTATAAAAGCAAGGGGAAGCAAAGGAAATGATTTTTACAAATTTGAGTTTTTTTGATTAAAATGGAGTCTAAGGTAGATGGCATTTCCATAATTCTGTATCACATTAAAAAAAAGTAAGGTACAAGATGTAAGATGAATAAGATTCAAAAAAGAGTGTGAACATAGACAGAAACACTTGGAGCTTGACCAAGGTGGCATCTAGCCTTACAGAGTTACGTTCAGCATTTAAGCTATCGAGCCATTATACGCCCTGCAGGTTTTGCAGTGATCCCCAACCAGCGGCTCAGAGTTACATGTTGCTCACCAACCCCTTGGATGTTGCTCCCAGTGGCCTCAAAGCAGATGCTTATTTTTGAATTCCTAGCTTGGAGGCAAGTTTTAAAACCACGTGCAATATGGGAATTTAATTGGATGCAGTTGAACTTTGTCTGACTTGACACAACTACATCCAGTTCATCTACATGGATGCAATTGCTTGTGCATGTTAGAGTAAATTATCTGCAGTTGCACCAAATATTTTCAAAGTCTGCCTGCCATCATTTCATGGGGTCATCATCATGGGATTGATGACTGCATCGAATACTTTAGGTGCAACTGTGTGCAGATATGGCACTCTTGTATTGTAGTGCCAGGATCAATGACATATGAATAGAGTACAGAAGGTTTGGAAAGGCTTCCTTCCACCAAAAATGACATCAGTATAACATAAGTTCTTGCAGCATACATCTTTATTGTATGTGATTGTGGACATGCTGAGGGAAGACTTATATAGAGGGCTTGGTTTTCTTTAATTTATTGCAGAAGCAAAGCACACATAATGGATTTCAGCTCCCTCCATTAGGTATTTAAATTTAACTTGAGCACCCAAGCCAAAGGCAACAGACTGTGCACAGACGCCAGTTGTTTTCATATGAAAATAAATGGTTTTGCTTATTAATACAGGGTCTGGGAGGCGCTGATAAGTGATGACCGTCAGTACAGGCTAGATGCATACATTTTCTCCTCTGCTTTCGGTCCACTGTAGACTTTATTTAAGTGCCAATGGAGAAATAGGCATTTACATCAGTTTAATGTGGGGAGCGGAGAAAATAAACCACAAGTAAAAGCTCCTGTTATGAGGAGATTACAATAATAATCAGGTTATATCTAAATGCATGCACGTCGCTTGTTATCAGATCTCAGTAGTCAATAGCACGGATCTTGCTGATTGAGACAAGTACTTAAAGAGGTTGTAAACTAATTAGGGACTTCACTTTGTCATGTCAAAACACTAATAGTTAGTTGGTTATTAAACTATTTGCATAATTGAGAACAGTGTGTCTTACCTAAGCATATGCTGTTCTGTATCTATATTGTAGATCATGCCACAGTTTCCAGTTGCATGTGATAATGCCAGTATCCCTCTTCCTTCCTTCTGAGCTAAAGGAATGTTATTTACATCTCTCATTCCACAATGTGATTCTGGTGGGTGAGCTGCCATATTCTACTTGGCCAGTGCCATACAGGCAGTAAAAATTGCTCAGCATGGTACCATCTCAGCAACTACTAGACTTGATTATTCACTTTATTAGTATCTGAACTGATGCTTGCCCTGCAGAAGACAGCATTACTGCAACCATAGAAGAACCCTGCAGTGCACTTTTGTAGACACATGCCAAAACAGATATACCCCAGCAGAAAAATTAACATACCGTAAGCCTTGCACCGTTCCGTAAAGTACTCACATATAAACGATTATAATGTCCCCAAAACCTACAGCCATATAAAAGCTGTGACTTCTTTATGAAAAATACCACAAGAACACAAGGCATGTATCAATTGTGCCCTTCTGAAATAGCAGGAACTCCCCCAGTAGACACAGTGTCTGCTTAGTGAATATTCTGTCTTGTCTAGAGTAAAGTAGAACAGCAGCCTTCTTTTTTAATGCAAATAACACTAGCATTAGGGTAGCATAGAGAAGCTCTTTTAATGAATGAAGCACAGCAATAGTGTGATTTCTTGGGCAAAGCTAAGGTATTTGTCAGATGGTGAGTAAGATGTGTACCCTTTCACTATGTACAGGCTTACAAAGGATTTATGCTACTATTGAGCTTTTAAATAACTGCTTGCTGCCAGGCCTGGATTTATAGTGAGGCCACAAAGGCCCAGGCCTAGGGTGGCAAAATTTTAGGGGCAGCATGACGCCGAGCTGCTTGCTGAGGGACACTGGGGACACGCAACTCCCAAAGTGCTCCGGCGCGTGCAGGCACCGGGCACTAGGAGCGCGTAGCCTTGGGGTGCCCGAATTCGAAATCTGGCCCTGCTTGCTTCATGCATAAAAATAAATCTTGATCAGCACCTGTAGAGTTACTTCACTTTAACAACTCTTAAAGATTTGCTGCAAAATGTGACTGGGTTGTCACTTTGGGAAAATATTTTTCTTGTATACAGTTCTTCTAATAGTTGGAAAGAACTAAAAACTCTAATGAGCCCATTAACAAAAGGAAGGGCACATCTTAGGAGCACTAAGGGATGCAGAACCGTGGGTCCTTAAAGGGATTATGTCATGATTTTTATGGTATAGCTTTATTACTAAATTACTTTGTATACATTGCAAGCAATTCATTCTATGATTTAAAATAAATGCATTTTTAATTGTAATAATGTGTAGGCAGCCATCTCAAGGTAATTTTTTCATGGTCATGTCCTGTTCCTAAAGGTGAACAACCCCTTTAATCAGTCTCTAGTTAAGATAGGGAATTTTGTAGCTGTTGCTTATACCTCCACACAGTCTTTATGGGATAAAAAATAAAGTGAACCAATACCTATTGGGATTGGAAACACTGTAAAGAATTCTCATCTCTCCTCCCCTTCCCAAAAACCAAAGAACCAGTTCAGTTGGTAAGGTACCAAATACCCAGAATTTTTTTTATCCTGGCGCTAAAATATACCATTTATTTGACTATGAAGATTTTCATTCATCCAGGTCATGGTATATCTAGTATAGGTCAATCTAAAAACAACTGGACTTGCTGAGTAATTCATTGATTGCTCAGCAAGTCCAGTTGTTTTTAGATTGACCTATACTAGATATACCATTTATTTACACATTAAAAATTCTTAGTCACATAACATAACCACAGTCTCACAATCCCATCAGATATTGGTTCACTTTATTTATTAGAAGCAGGACCTGCAGGTGGAATGGTACTTTATTTATTTATCATTAATGAGCCTCCAATGTATTTGGATTGATAAATCGATCAATTTCATTCAAGACAGCCTTAATGGTTACTGGCCATCTGCTCACGGTATAGTCCAGATACTAGTTTGGAATTATTTGGTGAGTAGAGAGTGTCTACAAAGTAATGCTGTTAAAGTACTGGTGAAAGAGCAGAGAAGATTGGAGAAATCCAAACCAATGAAAATCCATGCTTTATTTGATGATATTTAAAAAGGGAGATATGGGGTACTGAACATACTGTAGTTGGCCCAGCTCTGCATGTATTAGGAACTTGGAGTTAATTATGAGGTCCCCTAGGTATATGGGACATTCTATAGTTGCCCCATAGTTGTAGTCTAGATGAGGGCAAGAGTTTTGAGAAAGTGCAATCACCTTGAATGGGGTACTTCATGTTAAGAAGAAGGATCCAAAATCTCTCTCCAATTTTAAGTGGTCCGGGGGGGGGGCAGTAGAAGTTGTGAGGCTATGTAGTAAAGATTAAAATTGCAAAATGCCAGACCTCTATTTGGTTGTTTTCAATTTATAACTGCAAATGTAGTGATCCTGCCCACTTCACCTTTTGTTTGATTATGGGTGAGTATGGGGAAGAGGGAAGACATGTCTACTGCCTCTGGGGAGCATCTTACCCAGAATAATCCCTGCAATGAGCAGTGTATGCAGAGAGAAGAGCAGTGTTCCACACCAGCAACACATTTGGTTGGTTTTCCATGTGAAAATGTTACCCTTTCTTGTAAATGAGTCCTTAAGACTGTAACAGGGAACTGAAATCCATAATAAATTTATCAGCAAAGATCTGTGTGTTTGATAATGTTTCTGTGTTGCCTCTTAGAGGGCAGTAGAGTAGAGGGCAGTAGCAACTGTACACATGTTTTCCATTAACACAAATATTAAATCAGTTTCACCAGCTGGGCTGTGAAGAGAGCTCTGCTAAAAGCATTAAGAGCTGCCTGCCTCTGAGGATTGCAGCTTTAAGCAGTTGTACCTGTTTATGTTTCTAGTGGCAGCACACATTAAATGTGGCTGTTTGGCTGGAAAAAAAAAGTCTTCAGTTTGTCATGGGTTGGAAAAACTTGACTGAGCAGGCACTATGTTAAACAAGATTAAACAAGAAGATCTGCTTGGTCAGTGATGGGTTTTATCGGCTCTCCGTAAATCCTCCATCAAGATGCTACAGAAACATCAATGAGAATGGAAAGAGATCGGTGAGACCATTAATGACTTGGTGCAAAGCACGAAAGTGGAAAAAGCTATAGTGTAGATGGTTTCATTTGAAACTAAAGTAATACCGTCAGCGACTGAGCTCTTGAATCTGGCATACCAAAATCAAACCCATCCCCTTCATAAGCAAGACAGATGGCATCTAAAACAAAACTGTGACAGGGGGTTTAATCCATTTAGAAAGGAATGTGATTCTCTCAAGTATTAAGCCACAGTTGGCATCACTGGGTGCTGTTTCCTGTGCTAAATATAATATTTGCTTCACCTGCATGCTGGCCTTTACACTACAATAAGAATGTCTCTGCTGAAACAAATACAGTGAACTGCACCAATCTGATAAAGATGCAATGAGCATTAATACAATTCTAAACACCCACTTTAATAAGCAACAAAATTACCCGTAATTTTTATGACCTATCAAAGGTAAATAGGAGTAATTGCATTAATGATGCACGCTAATAAGGCTGCAATTATGAGGCATGGTTTTGATTTGTACAATTTTTCCCAGGAATAGTAATGAAGTAGGAGCACCAAGAATCACCACAGGGTTTCTTATCATTACAATCTGCTTGAATTGTTACAAATAGCATGCATTGTATAAATATTATAATCACAGGCGATGGTGCTCCTTGTGTTCCTCCTCTATGACTACAGATACATGTGACCAGTGGTGATTCTAAGTATTTTTGTTACTGTAAAGGGTTCTAAATTTTTAATATCTTCAAAATATTTCTATATTCAACGCCTGTACCTGCAATGTAGCTAGAATTCTGGGGCAAATGGTACATTGTGGAAAAAAACCATAGCAATTGCAATCAAAATTGTACTTTGCATGCTGCATCAAGGTAAGTGTATGCACTGATATGTATCTGAGTTATCTTATTTACATATGTTTATTACTGACACTTTCTGTCACAATTTAATATAATTATTTAGAGATAATTAGAGGGGTGGTTCTTCTTCTTTGGCCTCCATCGTCTGACGCAGGTGGATGTGTCTGGGAGCCTGGTGTCAACAAGGCCCAGTAAAGAGTTCTGCCCTAGTGGGACAACCCTACTAGTAAAGTCATTTATAGGTCTAGTTTTGTTATAGTATATTCTAGGAACGTAAGATAGTAAAGCAAACTAGTATGAGCAGTTTGTGCCCTAACAAGGGCTGATAGCTTCAGATAGCTACCCTTAGGCACTACTATCCTAAAGTAAAGGACAGCATTACTGAAGAGGCATTGGAGCTTTTGTGTTTTTAACCCTGAACTATTTCTGCTGTAAGGGATCTAGATCGATGTTGCAGGAATCCGAGTCAATCTCCACATCTGTACTACACCTTGGCCTGCTATGTATGGAATCACCACTACTGCACCTTAATGGCCCATAGAACTAATTAATCATTGTATGCCAATGTCTGACATTACTGGACATTCATCCTATATCATAATCATAATTGCAACATTTTGGGGCTTGAGGTATCTGCCATAGGCTAAAACTGAATTAGATGGGGTTAGCCATGAAGCAAGGTAAGTATGTTGGCTCAAAGCTTCTAAATTGCTTTGAAGAAATGCAGCCAGAACGTGTTTTAACTCTTTATTATTGAAACAAAGATTTTGCTAATGAAACAGGAAAAAGCAAATGTTTCTACAATCCAAATATCAACCTAGAAGAATCAGTTGGATTCATGAGAGATCAGAAAAATCAATAGCTAATGTTCTGGGCACTTCTCCGGGCTGGCTGGCTGTCCGTCCCTTCTCATTGTGTTTGCCAGCGGCTATTGACCTGCTGACTACTGAGTGCAACAAATTACACTCACATTTGACAGAGGGTAGATTTCAATTTCTGATAAATTAAGGAAACCTCATTTGGGTTGGGTGAAAGATGAGCTCAAACTGTATGTTTTTTGCAGAAAAAATAATTCAGGTAGCGCGAGTATTGGAAAAGCCATATTCATATATTGACATCAGATAAAATATATGCATCAGCTTATCAGTCATAGATAAAAATCACTCCAGCTCGATACTGATGAATGCCTTGCCTGATAAGATAATGATAAGAAAGGATGTAGCAAGGACTTTCACAAAATCTCATTACAATTAGCAGGGACTATTCCTCACTGTTCCTCATCACCAGGGCTGAATTACTGAGAAATTCTTGTGACCAAGACTGCATAATAACAATGTAATGATGGTTACCTTCATACTGACTGTGATTAATTCATAGCTTTTCCTGTTAATTGTTACATGATTAAATGGTGATATAGCAAAGGGAATTTAAAACATTTGTTCTTTCAAATTATGCTGCATTTGTGCATGGTACTGGTGCTGTTGCAGCAGCATCTAACAGAGGTCTATCTCTACCATGTCTATCTAGATTTACACCACTCCTATGTGGTTTTGTCTTGTTTGGGCATTAGGGTATGTCTAGAACTAGGGTCGGAACTAGGTGTAGGCAGAAGAGGCACGTGCCTAGGGCACAACGAAGTGGGGGCGCCAAGCATGTACCTCTTATTTCGCCTACCCCTGATCCGGACCCTTTCTCTCCCACCGACACTCTCCAGCGCAGCTCTGACATTACTGGACATTCATCCTATATCATAATCATAATTGCAACATTTTGGGGCTTGAGGTATCTGCCATAGGCTAAAACTGAATTAGATGGGGTTAGCCATGAAGCAAGGTAAGTATGTTGGCTCAAAGCTTCTAAATTGCTTTGAAGAAATGCAGCCAGAACGTGTTTTAACTCTTTATTATTGAAACAAAGATTTTGCTAATGAAACAGGAAAAAGCAAATGTTTCTACAATCCAAATATCAACCTAGAAGAATCAGTTGGATTCATGAGAGATCAGAAAAATCAATAGCTAATGTTCTGGGCACTTCTCCGGGCTGGCTGGCTGTCCGTCCCTTCTCATTGTGTTTGCCAGCGGCTATTGACCTGCTGACTACTGAGTGCAACAAATTACACTCACATTTGACAGAGGGTAGATTTCAATTTCTGATAAATTAAGGAAACCTCTGCATTTATGCTGCATTTGTGCATGGTACTGGTGCTGTTGCAGCAGCATCTAACAGAGGTCTATCTCTACCATGTCTATCTAGATTTACACCACTCCTATGTGGTTTTGTCTTGTTTGGGCATTAGGGTATGTCTAGAACTAGGGTCGGAACTAGGTGTAGGCAGAA